>NW_021633443.1:0-39106 GCF_004799145.2 Neltuma alba
ATGTATACTTTAAAAAAAAAAGTAAAAATGAATTGAGATGTTATTTTATAATTAAATTTTATTTTCTAACTAATTCTTATATTAAAATTATCAAAGCACGCTAAAAAAATTGGGGGGGGGAGTTGTCAGTTAAGTGTACAATTGAAATGGGCAATTTCTTTCTGCGTGCACAATATTAATATGCCACATGGTCATCACATTTATAACCTCAACTATACTGATTCAATTTATTAGCGTTGCCTGTCTCTTCCATAAGTCCATCGTCAAATAATAGTTGTGCGGCCCTATCGATCAACAGTTGGGGATTGAACCTCAGATCAGCCACAAGGGCAAGTCTTGTGCCCTTAAACTCGATGATCATTCGCAATCTCCTTCCCTTTCTGTACATTATTCGAGCCCCACTTCCGCCTGGCTCCGTCGTATTGCTCCGTGCAACCAACCAATCAATATCAACTTATTATAACAGTAGTACCAATCAATGCCAAAATTAACTACATGCCTGCAAAATTGGCTAAAACAATACGTACCTCTGAATTAGTTTTCCCTTTTAAATGTGAGTAAGGATCGACAGCTAGCTATATAAAGATGACAAAGAACGTACTCATTGAATACTCAATACATTTAATAAAGGATAAATTATATAAACCCCTACTTAAATTACAGATCAATTGCATAAGACTTTCCTTACATTTTAAAGTTTAAATTTCACTTACTGACTTCTTTCTTTCTTTTTCAACACAAACCCCTTATCGTTATCTTTTTAATGGAATTGTCATACATGTAACACCTTATATGGCATATCCTGGCTACATGGCATTTGATAATTTTATATATTCTTTTGGTCCTTAATGTAATCCTAATTAACTAATTTGAATAGATTAAAGGTGTTAGTTAAATTAGTTAATATATTATATTTTTTTCTTAAACATTCTAATTATCTTTCTTAATTCTTTTTCCTCCCTCTTACTTGATTATTGTTAAAGAAATGTCAAAAGAGTAATTTAAAAAAAATAAAATAAATATGTAAAATAAATCTTACATATAAAATTAACGTTAACTTTCACGTTAGGCTCTATATTAAGGACACGAGGAGTACTAATTATATATCTTTCGCATAAGGATTAATCTGTTATTTTACCATTAATTAAAATAAACCCTCATTCTCCTGATGTCTCGTCGGTCGCGCCGTCTTCAAACTCTTCGGCCTCAGAACATCAAAACTGATACGCGAATGGACAAACTCTTCCTGTATTGAGCAACATCCAATTCCAATTAACGCATGTAACGGAGACGATAAATATGACCGGAGCAATAATTGTAATTAAGCTAAGCTATACTTTATTCCAGAAGCCTCCATATAGTCAATAACTTAACTGATGTGTAAATGGAGAAAATTTTTTTCAACCGCTACTTTTTAAATCCCAAATGAAAAGAGGCGTAAAGAAATTTAATTTAAGCAAGACAACGAATGATATGTGCAAGCAAATTTAAGTCCAGTCATGAGTTTTGGCTACTTCAATGTAAATGTCTGTGCCATTATCTGATATTGAAGGTTTTTCCTCTTCAAAATCCATGTTAAATGGCTCGTAGTCAGTTGAATTGTGATCTAGAGTAGGAAATAGGCTCAATTTTCTTCAAGTGGACAATAATGGGGTTGAGAAGGAGGGTTTATTTTGATGATAAAATCACGATTTAATCCTTGTGTGCAAAATAATAATTAGTATAAAATCATCAAATGTCACGTAAGATGCCACATGACGTGCCACATATCTTCTAGTAATTTGACGTGACAATTTCCGTTAAAAAGATAATAGTAAAAAAAATAAAAGATTAGGAAAATTATTAAACTTTAAAATATTAGAAAGGTTATATGCAACTGACTCATAGTTAATGGAGCTTTTATATAATTTAGCATTTAATAAAATTAAAAATATTTCACTTCCATAATTTTTGACCCCATAGTTGTACAAATCTTTTAATTGTAACACAGCACAATTCAGGGTCTATTTGGATTGGCGGTAAAAAAAATAATTTATTCTTAATATGACTTTTTTAAAAAAATTAGATTGAATAAAAATTAGATTAGATAATGTGATTTATGTTTAGATTAGCTTTTATAAAAAATTAGTTTGTAAAGTAGAAAAGTTATTTAAATTATAATTGGATAAGTAAATTTAGTTTATCGAATGATCAAATAGGTATGGCTTTTATTAAATAATAAAAATAATTAAAAATATGAATTTAGAAAATATAATAATTTTAGATTATTATAATAGGAAAATGTTATATTTAAATTAGAAATCATAGTAATATGAAAATTTTTGAATCAAATAATATTACATAATTAATTAGATAATATAATCTGCACATTTATGTAAATATAAAATAAAATTAAAATTAAAAATTAAAAATATTATAAAAACTATGTTAAAAATTATTTTTACTTAAGATAATATTAAAATAAATAGTTAAAAACTAACTAGGAAGCAAGAAAAACATAAACATATGAGCAAAAATGTTTTTTGATTCCAAAACTATTTTTGCATAAGTTATAAATAAGTTTTAGATACTTTTATAATCATACTTAAAAAGCAGCTTTTGGCCCATAAGTTAGATGGGCCAAAAGTGAAATCAAACACAATCAAAATTATTTAATGTAACTTTTAGTCGATGAGTAGATTATAAATCACTTTATAAGCTCAACCAAACAGACACTTAATTGTTCTTGAATTTTTTAACTTGATTGAAACTCAGTTTCTGATCTTTTCCTATTTAGTAAATTAATCATTGTTATACATAATTCAATCCCTCAACGTAACTATTACTCAGTATGACAATGACTAATAATTTAATAAATGGGAAAAAAATTATGAGCTAAGTTTTAATGAGGTTAAAAATTCAAAAACTGAGTGATACTAAATCATAGTTAAAAGATTCAGTTATCACTTATAACTGAATTAAAAGTTGAAGGAATAAAAGATTAATTTTCTCATCTTAAT
Organism: Neltuma alba; assembly: GCF_004799145.2. NCBI lineage: Eukaryota > Viridiplantae > Streptophyta > Magnoliopsida > Fabales > Fabaceae > Neltuma > Neltuma alba. Next base: position 3,000 of record NW_021633443.1, read on the forward strand.
CTTAATCAAGATTCCACGAAATGTATTTCATAGTAGTTCTGATAATTGAGCTTACAAGGTGTACACATATTTATTCATCCAGAGATGCATGCTTTTTTTGGTAGCAAAAAAGAAGTAGAACGCTGCTATTTGAAGAGGTAGTAATTAAAAGTAGATTATTTTGGTGTTTCTCTTGGTGATATATATATATATATATATATATTAATGTAATATAGAATTAGCCGATGGTGGGTGGCTTGGCAACATTGAGGGATTCATCAACGTAGAGACGAACACGTTGGGCGTTGAAATCCATAGTCACAAAAGAATCAGGTGGCACCACTTGGATCACTGCTCTTTCCATCTCTTCCTTTATCTTCTTCTCTGCTTCTTCTGCTGTTACTCCCACCAGCTCTGGCCAACTTGTTTTGGTTGCCCTATTTTCCCCCAATACTTTATTGTAATTCCCTGTAGTTTCATATATCTTACATATACATATCACTGTTTGATATCCTTGAATTACCTTCAGATTTGTGCCGGTAATAAATTATTGTTTACATACATAATTCAAGAGATTTTGATTATAATATCAAGAGCGCAAATTTTCAATTCTTTTCAAAGAACACCGTACCCAAATATTTTGATATTTTTAAAATTCATTAACAGAAATTACAATTAGAGCTTAATTTATATATATATATAACAATACTCCTCTGGTCCTTAATATAAGACCCATTTAACTAATTTGATTAAATTAAGGAAGTTAGGTAAGTTAGTTAATTATAAGAAATGTGACACGCTTTTCTTAAAATACCATAATTATCTTTCTTAATAGCCCCTCTCTCTCTTCTACTTGATTATAGTTGAGAAAGTATCCATATAGGTAATTTAAAAAAAATGATAAATATGAAAAATGGGTATTATATTTAGGACCAAAATCAACTCAACAATTGGGTCCTATATTAAGGACCGGAGGAGTAGAATCTTTACGGATTAATCTAACAATATATGCATATATAAATTGAGCCATAGTATACGTTATACTACTTCTGGTCCTAATTATAAGAGCTAATTGACTAATTTGAGGAGATTAAGAAAATAAGTTAAGTTAGCTATTTGTAATAAATATGTGTTATCTTTCCTAAAATATTCTCATTAGTCAAGTGTATTGGCTAAAATTCCCATTATTAGAAGGACTACCTTGGAAAAAATTACATAAATATGAGAAACAAAGTGGATTGGAATCTTATATCTAGGATCAAACAAAAGTCAAACGAGGTCTTATATTAAAGACATGAGGTAATATCAAATAAAAATAAGAAGAATAATGATTAAATAAAATAAATGAAGAGGGGAAACCAAATAGTTACTTGGCAAGGGCTGATCAGGCAGCTCTGGAGGAGGCTTAACTCCTTGATTCTCCTCTGCCATACCAAACACTTGTTAATGATGACGATGATCTGAAGATTATCTTTCAGGCAGCTGTTTGTGTGTGAATCTGATATGTGGTTGAATGCCATTTGGCATATGCATATATGCATGGGATTCGACGGTGTTCCCTAAGCTAATTAAATGAGAGTCCTATTTAAAATTCATAAGACGATCCATTCTGTTGTTTTGTTGCCGACCCTCCGTATTTTATCCATGGAATATACTACTACTGCGGCTCTATGAAGGCCAATAATTTAGACTGGGCTGTGAGATGAAAGGCATTATTAATTCATTCACTTGTTATCGTGCTTGAATTACACTGTTTTTCATACAGTGGTGAATATATTTTGAAAAAAAAAATGCTTCCAAATAGAATTTCTTAGTTAATTAATAGTGTGTGGTTTGTAAATTAGATATAGGGAGATGGAGCTCATTTTCAAAGGATTAGCCTATTGTGTGCGAAAATTTCCTGAATTTATAAGCCCCTTCTCCCATATGGGTTATCCAATATGGAACTCATAGTTTGAGAGAGGAAGAAGAAGAGTATTTAATGAAAGACATTTAAGAAAACATCAGATTATTTTAAAAATAGCAACAGAGTGATTAAATAATATGATGTGAAGAAGGAAGAGTATTGCTATACTGTAGAATATTTTCTTTGAATCCATCGCGGAAGACCTGGCATTTTATTTCCGTTTTACTTAGGGGATGAAGACATAGGCCTTGACTGGTTTTATAAGATGGGCATATTCTTACTAATCCACAGCAGCGAACGCATTCAATCATTGCTTTATCCAATTAATTAAAAAAGAAGAAGGAAGAATTACAATCAGATTTTAAGGAAAAGATTTAATCATCTTAAAATCTATTAACAAGTAAAGAGTAAACAATAATAAATTTAAGAATAGAGAATGACAACAAGTTCTGATTGATCACTTGTCATCAAGATTTTTTGTTAATTAATTTTTTTTTTTCTGGGGCTTTCCTGGTAATTGTCCCGACAAAATATCACTTTGATATTTTTTTACCTTAATATACTAAACGTAAATCGAAAAGATCAAATTTCAGATATTAAATTTCAGTCTAAGGCTGAACTACAGTAAATTAAAATTCATGGATAGAATGATAGTCAAGTCAAAATTATAAAAATTTAACTGATGAATTTCTCATTTTCTTCATTAACGGATGAAGATTAGAGACACGTCAAATATCTGTTATTGACAAACACCTCCCCCACCCCCCAAAAAAACAAATCTTCGTCTTCTTTTCTGCATTTTGAAGAAGTTTGAGAGGAGAAAAAAAAAAAAAAACTTGAATTAAGCCCCAGTGAAACTCGGAATTCTGTAAAAGTTTACGTCGGGTCTGACCATATCCAACATATAAAAACAAAATTTGCCTTCACATGTTGAAATGACGCATTCCAAATCTATAAAAACAAACTAAAATTATGTGCTTTCAAGGACTAAAAGATTTACTAAAATCATTTTCTTTCGGCTACTTGTAATAAAAATACATAACACCACCTATACATAAGGTTCCATTTGATGATTTGACACACTAAGTACAACTGCGACGTTATAGATGCAATCCAAAAGAATTACGTATGTCCCGTTTTGTCAAGTTAACTGGCAATGCCGTGACACAAGCTCTTGGCAAAAGTATCCCGCACCACCCATTTTAACAGTTTTTATTGTTCACCAATATAGTATCCGTGCCAAAAGCCTCCTCTTTTAACCTGATGCCGTAGAGACAAAATATGACACGGATGAATTGGCTCATAACGAGAAGTTGTATCCCACTAAGTGAGGTTGGGTGTAGAATCTGACCAGTATGAAGACCTAACTAGAGGATGGATTGACTTATATAATCCGGCTAATCCGAACATCGATAATAGGGACCTTGGAAGATGAATCTGAGATTTCTAAAGCCTCTGCCAGAGACAACCTCCGATTCTTCCAAATCGCCTCTGCCCAGCTCTTCATCTTCTCTCCTTGAACTTTTCTGTTCTCTTGGACACTGAGTACATCACCATATCCACCTGCAACATTGGGTTCTAGTCAATAAACAACTTCAGCTTCAATATTAGCAGTCATGAGGGTAGCCTTGAACGCCCTTCAGAGTGTCCAAGCACCCTATTTCCATTTACTTTCAAGTAAAGTCTGAGGATGCCCCTAAATCCGAAATGTAATATCAAGAAGAGGGGAAAAAAAAAAACTAACCTTAAATGAGACCGCTACTTCGTTAAGAATTTATAATAAATCATAGTTGGAAATATGCAGGTGTGCCTCATAAGATGATTAAGAAGTATTAACACTATAAAAGCATAATCATATTCTCTCCAATAAAATGTTTCCTACACTTTAACTCATAAAACTCGTAATGATATTTTAACAGTGCGATTCATTTTGAAACCCCTGTAAATGCACAGACACAGTCTAGTTATTAGCTACATCAGCATCCATAATAAACATGTCATCAATATTCAATATGCAAAGTAAAATCTATATGAAGTCATACTATTTATAAGCCATTAACAATGTGGCACATTTTAGATTCCATGTGAAGTATAGGGCCCATAATATGGTTATCTTTATATCAGCATCCATGCCTGTTAGCATGACATTAAACATGAAAAGAGAAAAAAGAATCACAAAACTACCATTCATAATACAACTTAAAACCCAAGCTGAAACACGAGCACACAAAGATGTATACCTCTGTGTGCATGTGAAAGAGACAGTATTTGAAGGGGTGCTACAAGATGCAAGAGTACTTGTTAACATGCAAAGCTAACATTGAACACCATCATTTATTTGACTAGAACTAGAGGGTAGCCCATCATTTTGCACCAAGCCCAAGATGGGTTGCAATATTCATGGCTTATAAACAAACAATATGACTTCTAACACATTTTATACTTTATACTGGTATATTGATTCTTCTTCACTTTGGTAACACTAGTTACACTATAATGAATCAAAGGGTCCATCTTACCTCTTGCAAGGGCCACTATATCTCCTCGATCCATAGAAGTCACAGCACCTACCCAGATAAAGCTCATTTTCAAAATATATACATCATAAATGCATGTGTCTCGTGTGTGAGAGTGTATGGGCACCAAACTAACCCATCAACATTACCTTCAGTCTCCAACGGTGGAGCCTTCAACAATTCTATAGCCCTTCTGTACAGCCCCTGTCAAAGGTTTCAAGTCTAATTACACCATAAATTACGAGCACAGCAGTTGGTAAGCTAACTAAGAAAAGATCTGCTAAAGTCCTCAAGGACGACTCCTTTACTTGTCAGACTATAAGACTCGCCTCAGCAGAAATTTGGTTTAAACTAAACCAGATTGAAGGTCACTCAATTTTTCAGTGACAAGACAAACTCTATATAAGCTAGCACATTGGGAGTAAAAGAAGACGGATTGATAATAGAAACTAAAACAGATGAAACCAACTCTGTAATAAAACTAAAGCAGACTGAAGCACCTCTGCCGAGGCAAGAGGGCTGTGCATGTGTCAAAAGAATGGCTCAATTAAAACTTTCCAATTTCTTAAATCTCAAAAGTGAACAAGAACTTGGCTTTTGGAGGGCTCTTACCTCTTGAATCAAAAGAGAACTTGAACGCTCAAGCACTGCCTTCCGCCTAAACATGAGAGCTATGCAACTCAAGACAACCCCAATCTTGGGATGATGAGAGCCTACATTTATTCATCACAAAAGATTAGCAATAAACTTTACCGGTAACAGTCTTTCAAATAATTGCTATATAAAATTTGTACACCAAGGTTAGATGGTTTTTAGCCCCATCAAAGGGATGTAGAAAGAGACCAAAAAAGAGTGTCAAAAAAGTTATCAAACAGGATCTCTTGGTGAATGATATATCTCAAGAGTTGACTGTTGATAAAACACAGTAACATCATGTGATTAATGTGCCCAAGCTCATTTAGTGGAATAAGGCTTGTTATTGTTGTTGTAATTGGATACAACAATTTAAAGGACAGATAACTAACCAAAAGATTCCTCTGCCTTTGTCAATGCCGTTGTCAATAACTCCTCTGCATCACCAAAGTTACTGAAATTTAGATAGCAAGTATTAGTAATATCCCCAAAAAGTTATAAGACTAAGAAAATTGTAGCAGAAGAAAAGTATTATTGAACTTACCCCATATGTGATTCAAGCTGCCCCAAAGCACACATGGCCCCCAACATTAAACCCTCTGAGTTCATATTACCAGCTGCTAAGAGAAAAGGGTTCCCAAAATCTTTATTCTCTGAACCTCCATCTATGACCTTTTGATAAACCTCCTTTGCCAAAGAAAAGTTCTGTTTGGCATGTACAAATTCCCCATATGACAGAGCGACACTGCCTATATTTTCAAATATCAATTTGGGACGGATAAATGTCTGACATAGTGTCTGATAAAACGAAAAGTACCATTGCATAGTCTGACATCAGGAGGACCTTGAAAGAATGCTTCAGCTGCACCAGACGCACAAGGTCTACTTAGATATTAAAGGATGAGTGGGATAAATAATCAAACGGATAATAACAAGAATTTAGAAGTACCTGACTCAAGATTGCCATTGACAAGTTCAACAAACCCTTTTACTGATTTTGCACGAGTAGTTAGAGTCTCAAAATCTTTGCCATCACACCCTGCTTCATGTTTCGCCATGAGCTCTAAACATTTATCTGCGAGCACTGATGATTTATCATCCTATAGGGGAGAATTTTCTTCAAATAAATATGAGTATTACTGGGAGAAATAAGTAGATATTTTGCAATGTGTTAGCAACCAACCTGGCCCAGCTCTAAATGCAGACCTACCAGAGCTTCGAAGGCAGCAACTACAACAAGAAAGCCCAAGAGTACCGTTAAATTATGGGAACTTCTTATAAAGATATCAAATTGGAAAAGCAGATGCGCTATTATTATGAATGTAAATTCACCTCTCACTCCCAGGAAAGAACTGGTCAATTGTTGAACACTACGGAGCTTCTCGATTGCATCATCAGAATCACCTCTAAGAAAAATTAAACAAGATAAACTTTCACAAGCTTAACAATCTATCAAACAGAAATTATGCGCCAACATGGGGTTTGTAATGTCGGGAAGGAAGGAAAAAGTCACCTTTCAGACAACAAGGTAGACATAGCTAGTAGCACCATTCCTCTTGAGTTTTCATCCGAGGGATCTTTCCTTTCACATGAGAGAGTCGAAAGGCACTGTTCCAACACCAGCAGGCCTTGTGCATACGATTCAGCTACATCGACACGAATCACGCCAGAACAGGAAAAAAAAAAATGTAAACCACAAAACTCAACTCAAAGTGGGTAATTGGAAAACGAAGTTGGAAGAGCTTAGAAAACCATATACCTGTTTTCTGAGACCTCGCATGAGACAGAGCATAGTTGATCATCTGAATAGTAACGGGGTTTGCCAAAGAACCATCCGAACCATTGTGGAATAGCCTAAATCGTGGTGCGGATGAGACAAGATAAGGCTTGCTATATGAAATGAAGGCTAAATTGGAAGTTCGAGCAATAGCAGATGAAGCTCTTGACAACTTAGCAGCCAGGCGAATCATCATTGCTTCAGTCCAGTGTTGTTGCTAGTCAAGACCTCAAGAAACCCTATGGAAGGGACAGAGGGTAATTCAAAATGCTCAATAGAGTTCGGATTCAAGAGTGTGAATAGAAAACGCTGTTCGTTGAGGATATCGACGATAATAGAACCCGCGTACTCGACTGATGAGCGAGGACTTCTAGCTTGATATGCCAGTCAAGCTCGCAGGGAAGCGGCAATGAGAATTTTCTCTTTTGTTTTTGGGATAGTAAGTGATTAAAGAATCTGTTGGGAGTCTCCCGAATTGCTTAGCCCAATGGGCTTCCTGTAATATCAGCCCAACCCACAAAAGAAATGGACTAAATAAGGGTGGGTTGGATTTTAGTTTTCTAGGTTTAAATTGGGGGAAATTAGTCATCATGATAAGGAAAATTGATCTGGTGAACATCAATCCTTGCAACGGCAACAATTAGTTATTGTACCATTACAACTTTTTCCAAGCATAGTGGAGCCAGACCTATTCTCCAGTGGCATATGGCTCCGATATATTTTTTGCTCCTCCAAGACCTTATCTTCATATGTTCAACAAATATATGGGCAGTTTATTTTTATTATAGCACATGTATTTTTTTATTGAAAGCAATCTTATTTGATGTATTGTTGGGTACTGAATATAAGCACATCTCCTAACAGAGATTCAAAACTTGGTTCACTACGTTGTGAGGGATTAACTCCTACTAGACCTAACTTCCGTTGGTAAATATATGGGCAGTTTATTTCGAAATTCATGGAATTAAGGTACAGAGACTTATCTTCTCACTATGATGTCTCATGATAACTTATCTTCTCGATGTTTGCAATTATAATGCTTAAAAAAAGAGTGGTGGATTATACTTGTCGGGGGAATTCATGTGGAATCACCCAAATAATAGTGCATATTCACCCATAAAAAGGCATAGAGAGGAATGCTCAAAAGTATACTCAGTTTCGTATTAGGAACCTATACTCCCATCAGAATCGTGATTTTAATGATTACTAACATGAAACCAAATTGAAGCCAAATTGCGTGCCAAACAAAAATAAAGGGTTATATATATAGGATGACGCTATATCTCTCTTTTTGGAAAACTGAGTTCAAAAAATGGTTGTAAACTGGAGTATCTGGCAACAGAGATTGTTTATCGTCCTACTTATTATGGACTGCCTATAATTTCACTGTGGGTTTGGAATTCAAAGGAGCTAATTACCTAAAGGCAATCCGTGATGAACTTTTAGATTAGGATATTGGGTTATATGATAAGGACGATCGATGACAAAAATATGCTGTGTTCTTTTTCTTAAAAAAATGGCTCAGCCCCTTATCGATGGCCAGCAGCCACCGCTAGTGCTTGGCCACCGGTGTGGTGGCTACCAGTAGAGTTTTTTGTCACAGTTTTTTTTTATATGAGAGAATATTGGTTCAAAGTGACATGAGTGGGATTTGATCCCATAACCCCTTGGCTATTTGGACTAACAAAAAAAAAAAGATGACCATTGGGTCATAAAAAACTTCTTAACCTTATAATGCAAACAAAAATATAAGTTCACTCTTTTATTATGACTCCAACCTATGACAATAATTTACTTGAGGATGACAAGTCTTAATTGAGAAATAACAAGTCTAAATTTGATATTAACAAAGCAACTTTTTTCTAATACATAATAAGAAGTAACATGTACATTAATTAAAAATAACCATAATTTATTTGAAAATGACATGTCTTTACTAGAAATGACAAGTCTAAATTTGAAATTAACAATGTGTCTTTTTCTGATACATAACAAGAGATAACATATACACTAATTAAAAATGACTATAATTTATTTGAAAATGACACGTCTTTATTGCAAAATGACAAGTCTAAATTTGGTATTAACAAAGTAACTTTTTCTTATACATAATAAGAAATAACATGTATATTTCTAAATAAATTGTTGTCATTTTCCACTAAAGACATGTTATTTTCTAGTAAAGACATATCATTTTCAAATAAATTATGATCATTTTTAATTAATGTACATGCTATTTCTTGTTATGCATCAGAAAAAGACACATTGTTAATCTCAAATTTAGATTTGTCATTTTTCAGTAAAGACGTGTTATTTTCAAATAAATTATGGTAATTTTTAATTAATGTACATGCTACTTCTTGTTATGTATCAGGAAAAGTTGCTTTATTAATATCAAATTTAGACTTATTATTTCTCAATTAAGACTTGTCATCCTTATGTAAATTGTTGTTACGGGCTGGAGTCACAATAAAAAAGTCAACTTATATTTTTGTTTGCATTATAAAATTAAGAAGTCTTTGATGGCCCAATGATTATTTTTCTTTTTGTTGGTCCAAGTAGCCAAGGGATTATGCGATCAAATCCCACAACTGCTACTTTGAACCAATGTTTTCCCATACCCAAAAAAAAATGTGACAAAAAACTGCACCGGCAACCATCACACCGGTGACCGTGATAAGGAGAATTAATCTATTGAACATCAATGCCTATAACAACTAGTCCTCGTACAATTAGAACTTTTTCCAATCATAGTGAAGCCAGACCTATTCTCCAGTGGCATATGGCTCCGATATATATTTTGCTCCTTCAAGGCCTTATCTTCATATGTTCAACAAATATATGGGCAGTTTATTTCGAAATTCATGAAATAAAGTTACGGAGACTTGTCTGCTCACTATGATGTCTCATGATAACTTATGTTCTCGATGTTTACAATTATAATGCTTAAAAAAAGAGTGGTGGATTATACTTGTCGGGGGAATTCATGTGGAATCACCCAAATAATAGTGCATATTCACCCATAAAAAGGCATAGGGAGAAATGCTCAAAAGTATACTCAGTTTCGTATTAGGAACCTATACTTCCATCAGAATCATGATTTTAATGATTAATAACGTGAAACCAAATTGCGTGCCAAACAAAAATAAAGGGTTATATATATATAGGATGACGCTATATCTCTCTTTTTGGAAAACTAAGCTCAAAAAATGGTTGTAAACTGGAGTATCTGTCAACAGAGCTTGTTTATCGTCCTACTTATTATGGACTGCCTATAATTTCATTGTGGGTTTAGAATTCAAAGGAGCTAATTACCTAAAGGCAATCCGTGATGAACTTTTAGATTAGGATATAGGGTTATATGATAAGGACGATCGATGATTAGCATTTGGAAACTGGCACTTGCGAAATGTAGCAATATTTTTTTTATTTTGAAGAACATTTTCTTTGAAATTTAAAGTAGAATCAACAAGGGAAAAAAAAAAACTCTTTAAGAAATTAGATGTGTCTGGACCTCGAAAGGGTCTAAAGAATTGTTTCGAAGCCATCATTGGCTTAACCTCTATATATATATGTATGTATGTATGTATGTATGTATATGTATATGTATATTCGTACAGCTTATGGCTTTCGAATTAAGTGAGGAACAAGGATGTGTAATTATTGGTTCGTCAACGCCCAGAAAACACAGAGCAGATGAATGCGTCACAGTCACTATGTATTATTCTTCCCATCATTAGTATAAGACTTTATTAACTAATTTGAATAGATTAAGAATGTTAATTAAATTAGTTAATATGATATTTTTTTTCTTAAAACACCCTAAATATCTTTTTTAATTCTTTTTTCCTTTCTCTTATTTGATTATTGTCAAGAAAATATTTATAAGGTTAATTTAAAAAAAACTGATAAACATGTGAATTAAGATTTATATATAAGATCAACATCAACTTTCTAATTAGAGTTTATATTACTGATTGGACGAGTGCTATCGAGATTTCAGATCAAAACCAGACATTGTCTCTCTCATGATCTTTCAGAAGACCTATATATTACCAGGTTGTGCCCCGACAAGTTAATTTCGTCACGATTGCGCAGGGGTCGGCCGTTCATCGTTGTGGGACTGTATGTGAGAAAGCAACCTTATACGCGTTAATTAGTTATACACGCCTATATATGCATGTCCTTATAGTTGTTCGTTGATTAACCACAACAATTAATTAATTTGTAACCTCTCTCTTCATTTGGCTAGCTCACCAATTTCTTTCTTAAGAAAATAGAAACAGTTATCTTTTTTAAATGTGTTATAAATTGAATTTTATCCCTGCAAATACCCTCGACTTAATGTTAATGTTTAAATTTCTATCTTGTATTTAATTATTTGTAATTACTATCTTCAATTTAATGTGAAAGGTATTTAGAGTTTCATCGAAAAGTTTTCTGTATATTTATAATTTAAACCAAAACGAGCCTCACAAAATTAATTTCCTCATATTCAAGACTAATATATGGGTGGGAGTAATTAGTAAATTCTTAAATTCAAAGTTATTTGTATTTTTTTTTTCAAATGAAATGTTATTTTATGTGCGTTATTATAACCTTTCTTCTTTTTTTTTAAACGTAAGCTATGACAACATGCTGGATCCAACATTATTAACTTTTCATGAAAAAAGCACAAAAATATATCCAAAATTGTTCTCACCAGTTTCATAATTCATACTATGGTTTTCTTCATGAAATCTTGCTTTGACCCCCTCGTATGAATATCATACACATTAGTCAATTTCTTTTTTCGGCCGAAACACATTAGTCAATGAGTAGTTTCTCGTAAAACTGTCTAACCTAACTCGATTCCTTACAAGTACAGTGTTTTCAATTGAACTAATTATAAAATTGTCTACTTCATTCAATTCTTTATGAATAATTTTTTATTATCTCCTCTCCGAAAATAAAATCATTATCAATAACATTTTTTCATACCAAACTAAGAATAACCTATCCGTGAAAGATCCGTATTAATAACAGCTTTACTTATTCAAGTCAATTAAAATTAGGTCCATCTAACTAATAAAATTTTTAATTTAGGATTTTTCAAAGATTTTTTTTTTAGTTAAAAGGTAAGACATCCACAATTTTTTTACTATACTACCAAATAATACTCGCTTTTTTATTAGTTAAGCTGGTTCCTCTGAAAGTAATATTTACTTTTATTCTTGGTATAAAGGCTAGATAACTAATTTGAAAATATTACAGAAATTAGTTATGTTAGGTACTTATAATAAATTGGTATTATTTTTTTTTAAATATCTTTATTAATCATACGCATTAAGATAAAATTCTTTAACATGTGTAACCACATGTTAAATAAATAAAATTCTTTAACCGTTCGGACTATTTTGAGGAAAATAAATAAATAAATATGAGAGACAAAGTAAATTAAGGATTTATATTTAGAATCAAATTGAATATCTAATTAGCTTTTATTTAAAAACCAAAGGTATATTCACTTTTTTTTAAATATAAATTGTATATCCATTAATCACAAAAAAGCAAAATCAAGGTTACGAGTAGAAAAGGGGATCTTCTTTCATCATCATCCATATCTCATCAAGAAAGATGGGATATGATCAAAGATACAATAATTCTCTTGCATCCTATGTGATAACTTGGCAAGGTGATTAGTCGCAAAATTATTGTCTCTTTGAGTGTAATAGACAATCACCTGCCAATCTTTACACAAAAGTAATCTAACTTCAGGTCTCTAAAAAGATGTGCAGCATCACAGCCCCTATGCAAATACTCCTTCCGTTCCTTATTATAAGAGACATTTGATGTTTATGGCATGTTCCTATATATAAGAGACACTTAAAAGTTGTCTCTACTTTTCTGTGTTGATTTCCTATTTTACCCATATTTATTGTCTCCAACTCACACTCTCTCTCCTTCCCACTTCTCTTTCTTTTAATAATTTACCATTGTTCTCTCTCATGTTCTCTCTCCTTATTAATGAGGGCATTTTTGAAAAACAAATTATACTTTTTACACATTAATTGTTTTTAACTAATTTTAATTGCTTTTTTTATTAACGTAATTCGGTTATTTGTCTCTTATAATAAGGAATGGAGGGAGTAATTAATAACATCAATACAATTAGAGTAGACAAAAACATTCTTATAGTTCCTATATCAGCATAGATTAAGACCCTTGCAGTTAAAATCACATGTCCTCCTATCGTTTTTATCTCTAGGCACACCTCCACATCCACTCTTTCCTCCTTCAATAACAGAGCCGTCCACTTCTAGTCTTATTGCATTATCTGGAATGAGAACCCTCACTTCTTCCTCTATTTGGGCAGCATTGTACAAGTTGCTTCTTCTCAGAAGCTCTTGGTCTGCAACTACTCTGAAGCGGCTGATGGGTAAGCTTGTTTCTACTCCAAAAAGGTAGTACTCACTTTCACTTTCAATCAATCCAAGCACACTACATTTTTTTTTCTCATTTTGAAGAAACTTTTGTATCCATTACTCTCTACCAGGAAACCGTATGCCAGCTTTGTGCCAACATTTCAAATCTTATCAACTAAGATGCTACAAAAAGAATCAATTTGGATTGAGGGGAAAAATAATTAATTTTGGAAGTAATATAATCTCAAGGGAAAAAAGACCCTAATTTTAATCCATTGAGGTCACCTCTGACGACGTCGTTTTTCATACTTAAATATACAACTCAATCCCACCAACACCTCCACGATGGCCGCCTCCGCCTTATCCAAATCTGAGTAATGCAAAGTCTGCAACAACAGCGTCGTCGGCTTCCCGTCGTACCTCTGCTTCTCCATACTCCTCTCCGCCTGCCACCTTGTCGTATCACGCGCCACCGGCGTCAGCCACTCCATTATCTCCTCCACCGCCTCCCGCCATCCCTCCGCCGGGGACCGTCCGTCCCCTCCCTCCTCCCACTCCTCCCCCTTCAACCACTGTCCCCTCATCTTCTTCCTCACCTTCTCCTTTAGTCTCTCCGGCAGCATTTCGTACAGCGCCTCACGCTCGCTCTCTCCTATACTCCCTGGCGAGTGTAGGCAACGCTCCGCGAACATAATCACGCTCGCGTATCTGAACGATAGCCCCGCCCCTCCAACCGTCGACGGCGACGCCATCTTCAATACTCTGTTGCTTTTCGCGATTTCGTCATCTTCATCGGGGACGAATCGAATCGGTCCCGATTTGTTTGTCTTCGAGATGGGACCCGACTTGGAAACACGATTGGTCAGGCAGCAATTGGTTTGGTATAATTCTCGGTGTTCAAGGAGGCAATAGCAGTCGCCGAAATTTTGGTCATTCGTTGGAAGACCCGAAATGTAGGGTTCGAAAACGGAACAAATTCGGGCATAGATGATGAAGACGATCCGAACCATGAGTCTTACAGCCTTGTCGAATGTTTGATTCCATAGCGACAGCTCCTTGTAACGCCTCACCTGCTTTCTCTGAAATGCAATTTGATCGCACAAAGTTTGTATGTTCACTTGATGTCTGTAACCAAAGTTTTTACAACCCAATGCTTTCCAGTGTTGCACTTTCTTCTCCGAAGCTTCCATATCGGCGAGACACACCATTGCGTCGTGAAGTTTCGCGGTGGCCAAGACCAACTTCTCCATCTTCTCAACGCTCTTCAGTACACTTCGGCTGCCGAATTGGAGCTTTCTAGTGTTGATCATTCCGGCTTTTAGATCGGCGTAGACAAGATGGAACTGGTTGAGTCCAGGATCAGAGCATTTCCGGCCCAACTGTGAGACAGTGGCTGCGGCGACGTCGAGCTCCTCGAGGCGTTCGGCGCAGGCCAGGTTGAGGAGGAAGCATTCTTGCTTGGAGTTCAAGTAGACGACCCCTTTAGAGTTGATAGTGTGGTTGCAGAGTTTTGAAACCTCAGCATCGGTAAGGGAGTTATAGAGTGAGACGAGGCGGCGCATGGTGTTGGCCGTATCAAAAGCAAGTATCTCAAGGGTGGCCGCCGGTGGCCTGTGGTGGAAGAAATAGTAGCGCTCAACCACCATGATTGTAACTTCAACTGACACTAACCACTTCTAAGGATCTACTGGCATATATAAATGAGATCTTTCCCAAGAGAAGTAGCTACCTAACAAGTGACAAGCTTTTTTAATTAACTTTGTAGTTGTGTTTGCTTTGTGAGAGCATATGGAAGAGAGGGTTCTAGGGTTTATATATGAAGGGTGGTGGAGAGTAGAGAGTTACATATATATATGGCATATGAATGGATGGGAAGCTGAAGATTCCAGGGGAAAGAACGCGTCTGGACAGGGGAGATTCAAAGGGATATCAACTATTATGAAAAGATAGATTAAACAATTATGAAAAGATAGAAACCAACAATGTAGACAGTGGGTGTGTATAGGAATAATACCATAGAATTTCTTTGTCCTTATATTATATCCGTTTGCTCCAACCTTTGACCATCTGTGCTTTCGGTTTTCTCTTTTCACAGGGACTTCGTAGGAGCGGGCCAGGAAAGGCGGAGGAAAGTGTGGGCGCTGTATTTTTTTCTAATTTGTCGGAGAGCAGCAGCATATATCATAATCATAAATATATAATTAAACTGCACCCTCATTAATCCTAGTTATCTCTGCAAAAACCCAAAAAAAGAACAAAAAGAAAAATTAATTTACTGGAATGTACGTAGGTCGTCACGTTTTTAAAAAATTAGAGCTCAACCGTATTTCGGGAATGATATGTGTTTAACATCAAATATTTTTTCATGTGGCTTTAATGATGCAAATTGATTTTCATTGCTAAGAGATAATCCAAATTAATTTTAAAAATATTATATAAGCGACAACAATATACTGTAAAAGCATAATTAACATGACATAAATTATCCTGTATGAGATATATGCACGACAATTGTTATCTTTATTCTATTTTCAGTCCTAATAACTTCTCCTTCTTTTAATATGTCAAAATGTCAAATTTTTTGACATAGTCAAAAAAAATTCTTGGAAAAAAAAAAGTCAAAAATTTTTTTGGCCACGAGTCAAAATATCAATTATAGTTTCAAGAGACGATCGACATTGGACACGCTTTCTTGTGAAAATGGAGATAATTGTAAACATAGAAAATTATTTCCATTTATTCAATGTAGAATATCAATTAGTCAAGGGATGAGGAGGAAGATTATCTGTGTCGGAATTTTTTTTTTTAAATTTCCTCCTTCAAACACATGTGATGTTTTGAACATTAATTTATTTATTTTTCTGAGCGTCATGTATTGGATCAAAATATCTGGAGGGAAAAGAAATCTCAAAACAACTTAGTTAATTAATTAGTACTAGTAATTTAAGAACAAAATATGTTAACGGTAAATCTTAGCGAAACAAATCAGTGTTAATTTATAATTTATAATGATGAGTCACGAGTTTGTACGGGAAGATGAACACTGATCTAATTCTAACGTATGATTGAGTCAAACAAGAAACAAAGAGGGGCCCATCTGCTTTTGTTGGTTCTACTTGGGGACTCGGGTTCAATGTCGCAGGTCGAAGCAACACGTACCCACGATCAGACCGTTTTCACACTGATTCAGTTGGTGCAGAGTGTGAACGCAAGAAATTAAGAAAATGTCTTGTAGCAATGATTTCTAGTGGGACCTTGACTTTAGGCCCCTTACTTGTGAGCATATGAAATTCATCTATTTTACATATCACGCGATTTAGATAAAAATATTTCTTTTCTCTATTTTTTAGTCATACTACCAATTTTTTTACAATCTACCATTTTATCTTTCATAGATTATTGTGTAAATTATTATTTTTTCTGAAGAATATCTATATTACTCATAAGTGCAAATTAATGAAAGTTATAAAAATCTTAAGACAGTAATAAAATTTAAATTTTTTCTTAATTCTAGTAGAATATACTTAAACTGATTTATAAATAGAATCAAATTAATACCACATGATTATGCTGCAATAGAAATTTTATATTTTATATTAATATTAAAACACACATATCAAGGATATATCATTTGTAATTTTTTACATTAAAATCATGACAGATACAAATATTCAACTTCAGAATTCACATACAACTTTTTTTTTCCAACGCTCAATAATTTTTCTATTTTGAAATTTCTTTTTCACTAATTTTTTCTATGCTAATAATTTTTTTTGCATTCTCGTTTTAAAATTTTCTTTTGGTTTATATCAAGATGACAATCACTTTAAAACTTTGATTTTTATTTTAAAATGACAAACGCGTGGTTTCCTATAGTTGAGAAAGTGTGATGCGGATCCAGAAATACTATCGTTCTTAGGCATTGACGTTGTGACACCTTAGCGTCTTGGACTGAGTCAAGAGACGTTTTCATGATTGAAAGTCACGCTTGGACTCATTACCACTTTACCCGCAATGCATCTATATCTATACATTCTTTTTTTTTTATGTTTAAGAATTCATTTGATTTTTATTTTAATTTAAATATAATATTTTAATTCTTTTTATTTATTATATTTATTATTTTTTTAAAATAATCATTATAATAATAATAGTTCTAAGTGACACATTTGATTAGTAATGATACTTTAGGAAAGACAAT
The DNA here is from genome assembly GCF_004799145.2 of Neltuma alba. Classification (NCBI taxonomy): domain Eukaryota; kingdom Viridiplantae; phylum Streptophyta; class Magnoliopsida; order Fabales; family Fabaceae; genus Neltuma; species Neltuma alba. The sequence continues at coordinate 20,416 of NW_021633443.1, forward strand.
ACATATTTATTATAAATAACTAACTTAAATAATTTTTTTAATATATTCAAATTAGTCAACTAACTCTTATATTTAGGATAAGAGGTAGTAATACTCTTTGTAATTCCTAATATAAAAGCTAGATATAATATATTAATTTGTAGATATTAAAAAAACTAATTAAATTAATTATTTGATAACATATATATTAGTCTTTCTAAAATATCTTATTTAATTATTTGCATTGGAACTACTATTTTATGAAAACTTTGTTAATATGTGCAATCAATATGCATAGCTTGAGGAAAAAATTATATATATTAACTTGAGAGACTTTAGAACTAAAAGAACTAGTATTTAATTTCTAACATATTTGAGCAAAGTAGCTTCGCTGGTTGTTAGTTAAATTTTAACGTGCCAATATCATTGACTCTTAGTTTGGATGGGAAGAAAATTAGACAGAAAATAATACTAAGAGTTTAAAAAAAAAAAAAAACTGTCAAAGTTTTCCTTTGTAGCATTATCTTCTTATTTTTCTCCTATTTTTCCTACGTCCAAAAAGCCTGATCAGTTACACACACACAACCTCATTGGGGCCGAATTTAATTAAATTTTTTTTTTCAAAAGGAACCAAACCAATTTAATTCTTGCTTCATATGCAAGGAAACAGAGATCAGTCAAGTACGTTCCGAGGAACAAAACAAAGTTTAGGTGAATAAATATTTCACGAAGACTTGACCTTGAAGATGATCCTTTCTTGATTGATTGATCAATTAGGAATTAACTTAACCAGGAAGGTGGTGATAGAAAATCAAGTTATAAAAAAATCATGAAAAAGTTGGTGGAAAATGATGGGGCCGCAAGGTTTATTATTATAATATTAAAGACGGAATTATTATTAAAGAGTCTGAAACAAGTTCATTAACAGAACGCGCTTCGCCTTGGATTCTTAATGGGGCAATTAATTAAAAATTTTTTAAAAAAGAGACTAGATAAGGACATGAAGACCCCCAAAGAAAGAACGATGATGGGGGCTGCTGAATTAGTATTGTTTATATATTAAATTAATCATCCAGTTGGCATTATAGTATCACAAATCCAAAATCAACATGACTATGATTATACTCCTCTGGTTCTAAATATAAGACCCATTTTGTAATATACATTACATTAGAAAATAGGTTTTATATTTAGAATTGGAGAGAGTATATATTATTTCAATTCAATTTGTCCTTAACATATACAAGTGAAGGCTTACAACTAGATAAATGTCTAGCACAAAGCGTTGCATGCACATCAAAATCCAATTGAATAAATAACGTCCCTCTCTGTGTCTTCGCTTCTCATTCTTAGAATTCTCCTTGATCTTATCAAATTATTTATATTCTTATATATTCCGGTCCTTAATATAAGAGCTTATTTGATTTTTATTTTGGTCTTAAAAATAAGATCTCAATTCACTTTATCTCTTATATTTATCTATTTTTTCTAAGATAGTCATTATAATAAGAATAGTCTAACCAATACACTTGATTAGTAATGATACTTTAGGAAAGACAACACTTATTTATTACAAATAACCAACTTAACTAATTTTTTTAATTTACTCAAATTAGTCAACTAGCTCTTATATTAAAGACCAGAGGTAGTATTAACTTTATCACAACATTTAAGAAAGAGATATGGATGAAAGTACATTTAATAATATTACAATTTGAATGGTTCAGATTTTATATGTTATAAAATTATGAATAAACTATTAATTCTTTTAATAAATAAATAAAGAAAATTAAACTACCAAATTTGAGCCATTGTAATTTAAAACAATAATAAAAAATATTTTATAAAATTATTTTATATAATATAAAATCTAAACTGTTCAAATTGTAATTTTAACAACTGAGATGAGAAGCGAAGGGAAATGAAAAGAAAAGAAAACAAAGAGACCTCTTCTTAAAAAGAGATATACAAAGAGAATCATGGCTTCATCTTCATGTGTTTGATATGCAGTAGTTAAGCTACGACTTCAAAAATTTTAATATTTATTTTATTCAAAATTATACTCTATTTGATTCTAAATATAAAAACTAATTGAAAGATTTGATTTAATATTGAATGTAAGATATTAATTCACTCTGTCTCCTAAATTTATAATATTTTTTTTAATCTATCCCTGTTAATTACATATATTTAAGAGGATTTCTATCAATGACTGTACTGATTAATATTTATAAATTAGTTATCTAACCTCTCTCTCTATACATAAGACGTGAGAGAGTAAAATATTTTGACTATTTTGTGGTCTCTTGTTTTAAAACATTTTCATTTTTAGGTATTTAAAATTAAGCAATATTTTATTTATAAATATTTAGATGCCACTTCACTTAAAACCAGCATCCTTGTAGCGCCCGTGATTTTGAAAACCCAGTTTCAATTGATTTGGTCACTTTGACCCCTTTTCTTTTGTACCGCGTTCTACCAAACTTTCAATATAAATTTTTCTACTTACCAAATATATTTTTAACCAAAAAAATCTTATTTTTCGCTGTAGCTACCCCCCCCCCCAAAAAAAAAACTAAACACAATTAACAGTGGAATCCTTTTCCACTAATTTTTGTGTCGGAAACGATGTGTTTTATGCTTCATAAATAAATATTACACTTATTTTCTGGCTTGGTCGATTTATGTTGTAATAATTTTGGTTAAAGTATATATGTTTGATGCTTTAAATTTGTATTAAGTTTCAATTTACTTTATTGAATTTATAAAATATATTTTTAGCCTATCATTTTAATACTGTTAGTCTTATTTAACAGAAAATATTAACTCAGCATATTTAAGTGGTAATTATGTAATTCAATGTATGTTGACAAAACATGGCATGTATTAAACTAATATTTAATTACATAATTACCATTATATTTCTCTATATAAGTCACTTGTACCTCATGTTTGCATATTAAGGAATGTATTAAACTAATAAAATTTATCAATAAAAGTTGATTCAGTTAATAAGGATTCGGCTTATAACCTACCAAGTCGTGAGTTTAACTTTCACTATCAATATGAGAATCTTGTTAGTTGTAAGTGAGCAATATGTAAATACATCTGAAAGTAATCTTTGAGCCTAAAGACATGTCCTAGCTTTAATAAACCTCCAAACTCAATTAAACAATTCTATAAAAAAAGTGATAAAATTTTTCACATTTGCTCCAATAAATAAAAGATGTTGAAAAAAATATATATTGTAATTTATCTATTTTTTTAATTGTGTTGATCAATATAGAAATAATCTTTTTCCTATAAGGGACTTACATATAGGAATAGTGTCATATCATTTAAATATGTTGATATATCATTCGCCGTTAAATAAAGCTAACGATATTAAAATAGAAGACTAAAATATATTTTGTAAATTTGAACCACCAAACTAAAATTTGATGTAAATTTAGAGGACAAAAATGCATACTTCGACCAATAAATTTTGAGTTAAGTGATGTTCGAATCAATTACAATTGAGAAGCATCGAAACATAAAAAAAATCTAGTGGCTGTATATGCTTCAATAATTAAATCTGTAAATAATTAATGAACAAGGCAAATCATATGGGTCATATCACCAAGATTCTGAAACATTTAAAATTAGTCTCGATGTCTTGCACCACACACAGCTCGTGAAAAAAGGCTTAAGTATTTTTGTGATATAAATCAAATCAATCTTTAATGGTGTTTACATTTGGGATCATGACAAACTACAGGATGAGAACACAAGATTTAAAATTAATTAAAACGGGGCACAGACATGACTAGAATGATTTTTGGGAGGGAGGGGTCATTTATCACCGAGTCAGCAGAACTTTATTTGTAGTCTGGTGGTCTTAACTGAACCCTATCAAAATTCAAGCACTTTGTTAAATTCTTGGATTGAATGTGTCATTTTCGCGTTTGGACTTTTTAGCCCCTTTCAACGTAGCGTCCTTAACTCGAACTCATTCTTCCTTCAAACTCTACTTCCCTCTGCTTTCTGCTTTTCACACGTTGATTTTACGTGTGGCTGAGGGCATAATAGAGAAAGAATTGGGGACACACTCTTCTAATTGTCTAAAACCACATGGGCCTACACTTCACATAGTGTTAATAAGAATAGGAAAAATTAATGTGCATTTTCATATATAAGCAATATAATACTCCTCCAGTTCTTAATATAAGACTCAATTGTTAAGTTGGTTTTGATCCTAAATATAAGACTCATTTATCATATTTATCAATTTTCTCTAAATTACCCTTATGGATACTCCCTCAACCATAATCAAGTAGAAGAGCGAAAGAAGGTATTAAAAAAGATGATTATAATGTTTTAGGAAAAATGTATCACATTTTTTATAATTAATTAACTTACCTAATTTCCTTAATCTAATCAAATTAGTTAAATAGGTCTTATATTAAAGACCGGAGGAGTAATTATTAAAAAGTTCCACAATATACAATGACAAAACTCTCGTGCCAGAAATAATCAATAACAGGTCAATACTATTCACTTATTATGAGATCATACAAAACTACAGCGCTGGTGTATCCTTTTTTGTATAAAATTTGAAATTAATTATATTGTCGATAATTATGAGTTTCACGTTTTTCTTAATAAATTTTATACTATGTGTAGAAAAGCATGTGTGTGTATTTGTTAATGTAATACTCCTCCGGTCCTTAATATAGGACCCAATTCTTGAGTTGGTTTTGGTCCTAAATATAAGAGTCCTTTCTCATATTTATCAATTTTCTCTAAATTACCCCTATGAATACTCCCTCAACCATAATCAAGTAAAAGAGGAAGAGGGGGTATTAAGAAAGATGATTATGGTGTTTTAGGAAAAATGTGTCACTTTTTTTATAATTAACTAACTTACCTAACTTCTTTAATCTAATCAAATTAGTTAAATGGGTCTTATATTAAGGACCGGAGGAGTATATTATTATTTATCAATCTTTATAATTATGGCACATAATTCTTTAGCGCAATCTCGTGCTCCATCTTTCTCATTTTCTCATGTTTCATGATGAAGACCCAATCCCCAGCAAAGCCCCAACTGAAGCAACTATATTTCTTTGGCCATAAACCTTTTCAAAACAATTTTTCTCTATATACGCCAAACCCTGCTCCATCTAAAAAATAGGTAGGTTTTAAAAGCATATTTGCTGTGTGAAAAAAAAAATGAAATGCTGAGATGATTTTTGTTTGATATATATATATATATATATATATATATATAAATTAATAGAGGATGAGGAGGAAACAAAGATTTTCCTTTGGAGCCCCAGGGGAAGGCAAATTGTTGAGTTGGATGGGAAATCAAACTGTCTTTATACTTCATACCTAGTAAGGTAATCTCTCATCAGTGACCAAATAATTCTTTCACACAAACAGCTAGGGTCTTAGTGTTGGCAAATTACAACTCTGCGCGCATATAGGAACTGAGTTTGGTGAGGACCATTTCAACGAAGGAGAGCACAAAAGTCAGTACAATCAGAGCTCTGCCCAACGCAAGTTGCCATGTGTGAACTCCACCCTCATCTATCATTCTATGAGTTACGGTTTTTAATAGAAGAGCTCGATAATATTCAATTATAATAAATATGTATGATCTTTTTTAAAATATATTTGTTAATTACATGAGTTGGAATTCTTTAATGGAAATTACTTGGGAGCAGAATAGATAAATATAAGAGACAAAATGAATTGAGATATTATATTTAAAAGCAAATTAAATACATAATTAGCTCTTATATTAAGGATCAAAGGCAGCATTTGGTTTCTACTGATCAAAGTGCTAATTATTATTTACCCCAATATTCCATTCTATCGCATTCAGTCCAGCTTGCATGACACCAAATTCTTCAAATCCTAAAAATGGATTCAATTCAAATAATAATTCATAATTTGTTTTTAATTCTCCGAATTAACGCGCTCAAAGCAATTGGACCGAACACACTCTCTCTCTATAGGTCCTTTTCAATTTTCATTTTGAAAAAATAAAGCTTAATTAGTAAATTAATTACTAGTAAACAAGAGTTCACACCCCTGTCATAGCAATGTAGCTTGCTCAATCATGCGCCCTGTTGGCTTGAAACATCCAACATTAGTATTATTAGATCTAACTCTCCCAGAAATATTTCTTGCATTCATACATACATAAATACATATACATATATATATTCGTATTTAAAATTTTGTCTTTATTTTAAGCAATCAATGCGCCTTCTACAATAACTAACGCAGGTTGATCTAATTAAATATTTCTTTCCACAACAAATCTCCATTCTATATCTATTTCTATTCACCAAATATCCTCCTTTATGTTTATGGCCACATAACACCTAAATCAAAATTCTAGTTATAAATATACTTCTTCTGATTATTATTTCCGAAGTTATATTAAAGTCATATACTCTCCCCCTCGTAGTGCAAGATGTGGCTGTAAGAACAATTGACAGTGAAAATATATATGATTTTTTTTTTTCATTTCCTTTTAAGAATTGTGTCACTTTAATGCTTTAGGAAATATGGTTAATATTGTCTCTGTGGTAGACTATCTTACAGCTAAATTAATTAACTCTTCAACTTCAAATAAATTTGAAAAGTGAGAGTATTTTGGAACAAAAGTATTCAGCTTCAAATAAACTGAGAGGAGAAAGAAACAATAACGTCTACTTACATTACGAAATATAGGAATTATAATTTGCTCATGTAATGTCTGCTATAAGTCGTATATTCTGCCATAATATACGGAGCAGAAAGCTTCAGATGATGGATACATACCAAAACAATAACTTCATATATATATATTTATATTTATACTTACATCTTTGATAGTAATTAAAGTCCAAAAATGTTTCCGAAACATAAACAAATAACGATCACATGTCTTCAACTGCATAGCCATAAGAAAGGAACATACAAAATTTAACAATTCTTATCTGTGCCATTATGGAACTAACAGCACTCTTATAATTATGACCCAATCCTATGTGAAAGGTGGGAAGAAGAGGTATAGGTATGAAAAAAACCAATAACCTCTTCAAGAATTCAAACTGGAATCCCCACCAACACACACATAACATCTAAGAAGCGCCAATATGACTCAACAACGTAACGAATTATACTTGTATATGTATATAGATAACGCAAAGTTTCAGGTACTTACTATAAATAATATATATGACTTCGTCCATGAAGCATCAGGCTCTTAAAAAAATTCTCTGGTGTTCAAAGTTGAGGCCTCATGCGGTTGATGACCTAACCGAAGCTCAAGATCTAGTTCACTGTTCTCCTCGTTATTCCCAGCAAAAAAGGGATTATTAGGAAGTGTTTCTGCAGAAGTAGAAGCATCAATACTATTAATTACCTGTGAATTTGTGATTATTGCTAGTGTCGTAATTTTATATCCTCACCAGAATCCCACTGAAACAAAACCTTCTCTTCTGAATTAGAAGGCTTGTAAGGAGGAGGAGGAGGAGGCTGATCATCATCAGAAGTACAAGTACTAGGGTTCTTGATTGAGATGTCCAGAGAAAGCAAGTTTTCTTCAGATGATTGTTTGAGCTTTGCTCTATCTCTTCTGTGGATGTTCATGTGACCTCCTAGGGCTTGAGCATTTGAGAATCCTCTCTTGCAGAAGGCACAAGTATAAGATCTGGCTCCAGATTCTTCCGGGCTCCATCTTACCTGCTCAGATAACTTCTTTGTACTTTGACGGTTAAATTCCATCTTTTTTCTTTCCTAACAATAGCAGAAGTAGCTAGCAAGAGGAACTGAGGCAAAATGAGAAAACAATTGATTTTTTTTTTTTTCCCAAAAGACAAAACTCGGGTCAATCAGGTTTATCTGTTTTGATGATGAGGATGATATATATAAATGAGAGATTAGAAACAATGGTAAAGGCCTACGTACGGCCGCTTGTACGAGTCTTGAAGTGTAGAAACCTTGTATTAAGTAGTAAGAATATTTTTAAAAAATTAATGGGAAAATTTCACTGTAGGACCGCACAAGACAATTAATCTTAAAAAGCCCCCAAAACTTTCTGAAACCTCATTGCAGGACCAAGGGGCCAATCTGATATTAATTCCACAAATGAAATGACGCCACTACCCTTAGCATCAGGTGAACCAGTCCACATGTGAACGGACTGATTCCACGTGTGAATATATGTATTTCTTCTGCAAATTGGCTAGTTCCCCATGCAAATGCGATCTCCCGCACTTGTTCCCTCACGGACACATGCTTTAGGTGAACCAGTTCACATGTGAACGGACTGATTCCACGTGTGAATATATGTATTTATTCTGCAAATTGGCTAGTTCTCCTTGCAAATGCGCTCTCCCGCACTTGTTCCCTCACGGACGCATGCATCAGGTGAACTAGTCTACATGTGAACGGACTGATTCCACGTGTGAATATATGTATTTATTCTGTAAATTGGCTAGTTCCCCTTGCAAATGCGCTCTCCCGCACTTGTTCCCTCATGGACACATGCTTCAGCTGAACCAGTCCACATGTGAACGGACTGATTCCACATGTGAATATATGTATTTATTCTGCAAATTGGCTAGTTCCCCTTGCAAATGCGCTCTCCCGCACTTGTTCCCTCAAGGAAATAAGTTTCTACTAGGGGCAGTGGCGTCATTTCGTTTGTGGAATTAATATCAGATTGGCCCCTTGGTCCTGCAGTGAGATTTCAGAAAGTTTTGGGGGCTCTTTGAGATTAATTGTCTTCTGCGGTCCTACAGTGAAATTTTCCCAAAATTAATTTCAAATAATTTCATTCGAACTTATCCATTCCATTTAAGATTGACCTAAATCATTCTCTTAATTGATTAGATTAATTGGGGATAAAAACTTCGAAAGCCATATTGGATCAATTTGGTAGGAAAGTAACTTGATAAAGTAATAGTTTTGCATTTGGTTTGTGTTCATTCAGTCATGCTACAAGACATCTTGCTTTAGACTGCCTAGAAAAGTACAATAAGAGTAAATAAGAATTTTTATGTTGTGATGCTTTAGGCTCGGTGAAAAGCTAAATAATATTTTCCATTAGGGGTTAAAAGTTAACTTGAAGAGTTAAAAACTCATGAATTAATTATTGATCCACCACCCCACCTCCTAATGATACCTTTTATACTTTCAAGAACGTATTCTATATATTGCATTGTTAATACTCATGTCCTTGAGAACTTGTAGCTGTCAATTGAAATATTAATTTACTTTTTATTTGTTATTTGACTGCAATATCAAATGTCACAAATATAAGAGTATTTTAATCAAAATGATTATATCTTTTGGAACTATTCTGGTAGAAAGAATGGAAAAAGGATAAATGTTTTTTTTCCCTTAAAAAAGAACTAATCTTTTTTCTCTGCCTTTTAGTCGCAGAAACTCGCTAGCTAGTTGGCTGTAGCTGGATAATTAATTACTGTATGTATACTCCCTCTTATCCTTGATATAAAATATTTTTAACTCCGTTACCCAAATTAAGAAATTAGTTAAAAGCAAATTTTATCATTAAAAATATAAAATATTACAACTACTTTCTAAAATTAATATCCCCAAATTAAAATAAAAATCTATCTTAATTTCGTTCAATCTTTTCTTATCTCTCTTTACAATATAATTAATAAAAACATTTATAAAAAAATGAATTGAATATTATTAACCTTTTGCAATTTGTGTTTTATATTGAGGTCCTAAAGGAGCATAACCTTAAAGGCTTTCACTCACAACGTTATTTTTGGATATAATGAAAAGAATTATTTTTAGTTAGAATCTTACAATACTCGAATTAATATTTAACAATATGGAGTATTATATGATTATTAAAACAAAAAGGCGGTGAGCTGATACTTTTGGCAGCCAGAAAATTAAACGACAAAAAAATTAATGGATGTGATCAGCCAATTTTGAAAAAAAAATATTGACGTTGGAAATTTTTGGACTCCTGCCACACTGAAGAGATCACTGCCATTAATTTTTATCTATAAAATTACAAAACTTACTATTGTACCTATGCGAAGCTTCTTTTTTAATTATTAATGGAATTGCTTTTACAGGAAAATCATGCCAAATGGATACACTTTGGGTTAATCAATCTGTTTAATTAAAATTTTTTAGTCATGTAATAATCAATATAAAAGAAATTGTAATAATAAAAGCCGCGCAATTTATAAACTTTGAACAACCTATCTCATTTCTAAAATTCTATGTGATATATAGAGTTTTTCTGGGGGCCAATACCAAATTGGAAAAAAAAAAAACACTTAATGTGGAGCTCAAGTGATGGGATAAACTTATTATCGCACTCACGTATGCACCATTTTCACTGATGTGGGATTAAATGCCATTTCGTTTAAGATTTTTTAAAAATTAATTTTAATTAAGCCAAATATGAGCAGGTTATTGAGAAAACCTTAAGCACAAGGGATGTGTTGGGAAATTTCTTTTTTTGATGAGATGTTTAGCTTAAGTTTCTTCCAACGACTGTCTTGTATTTAACCTAACAAAAATTCGTTTTTTTTTTTTAATCTTAAACAAAGTAGCCCTAAACCCAACCTTATGGTAGGCCTAAAGGCAATGCCTCCACAAAACTTTATGCTATCTATGAGAAAACATTTGGCCCAGCACCACCCAAGAAACTTTGGGCCCATTTTATATCTTGTTTATAGTGTGAATTTCTATAGTATTAAATATATATTGATAATTTGATATATTGATTATTACATATGATATATTCGAAGAACTAATAAATATATGTTATATAGTTGTATTCTCTTATAACATTAACTGATTTTTTTTTTAAACAGATAACCGAGCAACATTAACCGTACATATTGTTTTTTCAATAATGAAGTCTTTGAGTTATTTTGTCCGTTAATATAGATTAAGATTTTGCCCGTATAATTTTGAAGGTATAATTTCTACGCTCAATCAACAATCAAATGTAAAATTTGAGCCGAAAATCAGTAGGCTAAATTTTTTCCGAGTGTTTATTTATTTAAACACAAGATATTTGGAAAATGTTGAAGTCGAAATTTTTAAACTATATATGTTAAGTTGAAATTTATAAAGGCAAAAATGATATCGCATTTGGTGAATGGTAATATAGGAGGAAGATAAATAACGTAACGATAAAGTGGATTTATATGAGAAATAATATTTTAAAACGGAGCTTCATGATATCTTCTTCTATTATAGGTGTTTACTTACATTTCTTTGTCCCCCAATTATATTATGTGTATATATTACATAATAATGTTTTTATTTATTAATCAATAAGTATTCTTCATTAAATGACTATATTAATAATGTCTATATTCGTAAAACTTGATCATATATATAGAAAATTTCGTTTTGCAAAATAATTCCAAAGTATATGTACGGGAAAATGTGTCCGCAGGGACATCGTTGCAAAAGATGATATCTCATGGTTGGGACTGGGGAGACCTAAGAAAATATTTTTGCACACAAAACATTTTCTCTTAACAAATGAAGAGAACATGTGTTAAGAAGTTAATACGACTGATTTATCTCACTAGATAAATTAATGAGATGAATGTCAAGTTTAAGTTGATCCTTTGGGAAAAACAATCTATATAATTAATATGAAAAATTGAAGATAGCGTACGTTCAAATAAACGATATAATAGACTATGTATATGGATCGAGACACACACACACGTAAAATTTTACCCCTAACCTAACCTTTTCTTATAGGAAATAAAAGAGACACACCCACCACATTGAAGTTAGAGCCCAAAACTTCTTTTGGTACCCAAAAAAAAGAAAGAAAAGAACGCATAACCTCTCATTTAAGGGAGGTTACAGGCTCTTGATATGTATCGATATATATATTTCAATCCTTAATATAAGAATTTAGTTGAGAATTTGATTTGGTTTTAAATATAAGATATCAATATATTTTGTCTACTATATTTGTAATCTAATCTTCAAAGTATTCTTATTAATTATATAGACTAAAAGTTTCTATCTAATGGTAGTCCTGATTAAAAAGGGGGCACTTTTAGAAAATTAATTCACATTTATGATAAATTACTAACTTAACTAATTTTTTTTATCTGTTCAAAATAATTAAGTAGTTTTTATATTAAAGACAGGAGCTAATACCTAGCCGTTGAGCATGAGATAATTTTCTTGTTGGAGGTTTTTGGCCGTAAGTTTCTTTTAAAGAAGCTGATATAGGATTTGCATATGCATCAAAACAGGAGCATGCATCCCTAGGAACTGTACTCAAACAATTATTTAACATATAACTGCTCATCATATCAAGAAAAAGAGAATCCGAGAGATCAACGTATCAGATTATTCTCCAGTTATTTGTGTCTGCACACACACACACACACACACACACATATAAACACGCGCACAAACACACATATATATAGAGAGAGAGACTATTTGGTATATGTCAAAAGAGTTGAGTGATCTCGTGAATGAGGAACTTGTTCCCATGCAAATATGCTCTTAGTTGTCAAGGCTGTGTGTGTGCGTGTGTGTGTAGAGAGAGAGAGAGTATAATCACACACCCCAACATATGCTCTGCAATTTCCCTTTCAAAACGTTGTTAAGTATTCTGTAATAATCAATTCCATTTTTGAAATTACCAGAATGCTGCTCACTGTTCAGCAATACTTCCCATGCAGGCCCGTGAGAATCATAATATGATCCCATACCTTCCTCTTACTCACTCTCTTGTAGGGAAAATTATAGAAGTTCATCAATGCATAACCACAAAATTTGATCCTACGCAAGAACTAAGTAATTAAATAAATATGTAACATATCACTATTATAGAAAATTAAATTTATTAACTTTAACTCATAATAAATCATCTCGAAGTATAATTAAGTTTGAGTAATATATAAATTTATATTTTAAATAAAAAACTTTTTAGGATGTTTTGAACTTGAATACTTCATATTTCTGTTATAAAAGAGATCTGTGTCTATATAGATATAATTTAAAAGACATATCGTTCGGGTATAAATATAATTTATCCTATCGTACATAACTCCTTCCCAGTTCAAGTAGAGAAACGACAGTTTCTTCCATGTGCAGTTTCTGCCAACTTTTGAATCCTAATTTTTATTGGTTTCAATTTTGTTATTTATCTTTCTAAATGTCAGACATCAATGTTCTCATTAGACCCAACTCTATGAAAAATTGCTAATTAATGGAACTATCTGATGTGTTTAGACAACAAATATAGCTGGTGCATATATAATTACTTAAAACCAATAAAATTAAGACTATAACGAATTAAATTAAAGTTCATGTAAAGTAGATTAAAGACTAGAGTAGTAGGATAGTGAAGCTGGCCTTTTTTATTTTCAATAATTTTAGGGTTGTCATCGAGTGGCTTGCTGTACGAATCTCTAGAAGAACAAATTAATCAAAATTGTTTAATTAGGGCGTACGAATCTTGAGGGCATAATATTCTCTTATGATTATAATCTCTGGTATCATAGTTACTTTTTCAATAATTGATTGCAGGGCAGGTGTGGCAAATTTTGGAGGCATTTGGCAGAGAGGAGATAAGAGGAAGATTAAAAATAAAGTGGAGAGAGAGAAAGCAAGCATGTGGATTTATGTGGAAGGGATTTTACTAGCTAGCTAAGCAACAGATCTGGTGGGTGATATATAATAAAAACAAAAGAAAAGTGGATCAATGTTGGGACGTATCTGACTTTATATGGCTTTTGAAAAGCTCAATATCAGTATGTTTTATGGGTCAGTTTACCTGTCTCTGATAGAATGTCAGTGAGCTTCTGAATCAAAAAGAGCTCACAATATTCCAAGCAGTTTTTAAAAGACTCACTTTCTTTAACCCTTAAACCCCAAATCATTAACCCAATCTCATCAATAGTTAAAAAGTTAAACTAAACAAACATTAAAACCCATCTCAGCCATGCAGTATGCTCAAGACATGTGGTTTTAAAGTTCAGTCTTTAATAACTGTTGCCCATATAGATAAGATTTGCACAAGAAACGTTTGTGCTCAAGAAGATATTGGAAAGGCATATTTAATGATAAAGGTAAAAAATGTCGATGTAATGTATGCACCCTCTAAAACTTAGCTTTGAGCTTCAAACTAATTAAAAGCAATTCAAGAAAAGCCTCTTTAATGATGAAACTGAGATCATACTCGTATATCTAAGATTACTGAGGAAAACGGTAGGAGGAAAGGGAAGCAACTTAGATTTGAACATAACTCAAAATTCTTACTGTCAATACATGCACTAAATTTTATGGAAGAGGTTAGAATGTCTGTTTTGTTAATAGTAGTCAGAAGTTAAAACCTTTTTGGAGGCGTTGAGACATGCCATAATATATCATGAGGAACTCATTTTGACATAATCCTACTAAGGATTGAAGCTGGACTCATCAATTTCAGCAATCCATTCCTTATATTCGTTATAATAATCAAAACAATGCTTTTTTCTGTCTAGGAAGACGAAGTTTACAATCTTTGTCTATAATTGTGATATAATAAATCATCAGACGCTGCAACTTCAGTACCAGTTTCAGGAGATCCCATGGTCAAACATGAAGGAAGTCTTCGTTTGATGTATAAAATTAAGAAGAAGAAGAGAAAGAAGAAAAGAAACAAAATTGAATACATGATTGTAAGAGGTATATACTATACCTTGGGAGGACTGTGACCAAGCCTTAGCTCCAGATCTAGTTCTTCACTGGAACTAGGACTAATAAACTCGAACATCTGAGACTTGATATGATCGTGCCGATTAACAACTGGAATTGATTTTGAGGAGAATGGAATTGATGATGAATCATCTGTTATTCTTCTCCTCTTGCAGCTCATAATATCAGCTTCTTCCTTATTACAATCAGTGCCTACTATCTCGGACATCTTCTCATCCCCAGATCCAATAAGATCGACCTTTCGAGAATATAATTTTCGTTCAGCAAAGTTTGACCATGAAATACAAGAATCATATGGTGGGGCGGAATTCTCTTGAATCAAAGATGGAGGGGCTAATTTAGCCTCGGGATGATGATCAGAATTAGGGTTAGCGTTGGAATAAGCCAAAGAAGTAGATGTGAGAGAATTTTGATATTCAAGACTGGTTTCATCTTGTTTTTGTGGACTTGGGGGTTGCTTTAGCCTAGCTCTATCTCTTCTGTGAACATTCATGTGGCCTCCTAGAGCTTGGGCTGACCTGAACTCTCTGCTGCAAAAGCTGCAAGAGTATGATCTTGGAGGCCAAATACACCCACCAAGACGCTCATCTTCTGCGAAAGCTTGTTCTTCCCATGAATCGCCATAGGTGAAGTTGTGACTCGGTGAAGCAAGAGCATTATAAGAGCTCAAAGATGAGTGCTTTCTCTTGGTCCAAACCCAACATTGACCTTGTTCCATGGCAGCTCAAACTTAGCTGCAGGTAAAACTAGATTGATGTGAGATGAGTTTGAGCAAAGGACTCTATAAGGCTGGGAATTTGGAAGCCTCCATATCAAGTATGTTTTGGAGGGAATTTCGCTGGGTGGGTTTGGGGAATCATTTTAATTTGTGAGGAGGGTGAAGGCAGTCGGTGTTTGGTACTGTACCTTGCATTTTCCCCCCTCTCTTTTTCGGGTTGAAGAATATATGGAACTGATCATGTTAATTAAAAACCCATTTCAAATCTCTTACAATTACAAAAGTAATTTCATATAAGTTATTCAGAGAAAGATTAAAAGGCCAAAAAACAAAGATATGAATGAAAATTCGAGAGGTTAATTTTACTAGATCAGTTACATTTTTTTTTGAATTCTCCAACACACATTATTTGGAGTGAGATGTGCATGAATCCTAATACAAGTACATTCTTTTATCATGTTCTGCCCAAATATAAGAATCTAATAATCTAATAGACACTTTTAGAATTGGGGTCAGTGTAGGTACATGCGTACAGAAGAGACAGATGGCACACCAAATTAAAAGATTATTCATCAGGGAATCGCCTTAGAAAATATTGTCTATAATCGACGTGCACTTCAAATATAACTCCACTTGTTGACTCCTAGCTAGCTATCTCAGTGTTATATACAGTAGTAGGGGGGAATTATTATCAAGTTATAAGAAAATTTCACCAGAATATAATAACAACTTTCATAAAACTTAAAGGCACGTACCTTTCTTCGTAAATCCTCTAAATGTAATAATAACTAATATATTTATATTTTTAAAAAATAATTAATATTTTTAAGGTCACAGTTTCTACAATACGCATAGCTAATCAAATTAATTAATTCCCTGCATTTCTTGCGGGTAGATAGTGTCATGATGGATTATAAAATTAACTACTAATGTGCGTCCTAAAAGTGTCTTAACCTACTAAGATGTAAGGTGGCCGCAGAGGACTCAAACTTAGTGAAGAAAGATGACTTAAATATGAATATATATTACAAAGAGGTGTCAATTATTTAGTTATAAATGTTCAGAGAACACTAATTGGCAGTTGGGGGTCCTCTTGCTATTTTCATTCAGAAAATTATATTATTATACGACCTAATAATAATAATAATATTGTTCGTTTCTGTACAGATAAGCAATTATGTGACTAAATCTCATATGTTCAATAATCCCATGACAATTGAGTATTTCTCAATAATTAAGCCTTACACGACAGCCAGTTTCTACGTTAATCACTAGTTAAATACCACAGCAAGCACATAAATTAATCTCTTTGAGACTTCGACATTTCATATTACCTAATACCTACCAGCATACATCATACTAATCGTTTTCTTCTTTTATTTTGAGTTTTTTTTTCAAAAATATTATAAAAAGAGAGGTGCCTTAGTGGATTAATATTATTATTTTCTAAAGCTGACAAATTTATAAAGGCGTGTGATTGACGAATTTGCACTGGGTTTAATTAATTGTTTGATTTTTATTATTGTTATGTATACTCAGATCCTCTGGTTTCTCCGAACAAGGACAAAAGTAAAACTTTTTTTATAGCCACGTATAAATTAAAATAATTTCACATCATGTTAGAAGTCATCGTTTTATTATTTTTTCAGATAATAAGTCTAATCTCTTCTGCGGTAATATTGAGAGTAAATAATAGATTTTTTTCAATCAGGTTGCTATACATACAAGAGTTGAAATTTGATCTCCAAAGTCCAAATCATCTGTTTAAGTGACAAAAATCTCTATCACTCACCAACTTGAGTTGGTATTTTTAAGCATTATTTAGATGAACTATTATAACGGTATACATGCATGAAAATCTAGTATGTGTGTGCATGTGTGTATTTAAAAGTTGTAAAGTACAACTAGTGAGAGATGAATGATGTAAAAGAAAATAATAAGAAGGAAGAAATTAACCCATAAAAAAAATGAAGGAAGAATTTAAAGAGAGCAAGTGAGTGATCGAATGAGATTTTTCTTTTTCACTTGATTTGACCATATATGTAGTTGCATTTAAACTTTGATTTTTATTTTTATTTTAAAAATTATACTGAACAGATAATTGTTAGTTTGAATATAAATTCGTTATTTATTAAGTAATAATATTAAATTTAATAAAATATCCATATTTAGTTTTTGTTTATATACTGAAAAACCATTAATTATGAAGAATTTCATGCTTGGAAAGCGGTTCTCATCACGCAAGTTGATAATGTAATTGAATTATTTGCAACTTGACAAATACACAAACATTATGATCATTTGAAAGCAGAAACATTCCATCCCCAGAATTTGACAAAACAGAAAAGACAGATACCTGCTTCTTTTATATTATAATTTCTTGATACGATTAGTTTATAATGAAGATGCATGTTGTTCTCTCTATTTATTTATAAACTTAACAATAATTATTATCTTATTCCATCTCTCTATACGCTGCAAAATTGTCTTCTTTCTCTCTACTTGCATATGTTCTTTATATCTCCTGCATTAAGGCGCTCGATCCGTTTTGTTTTAATGTAAAATATACAATACATCCAGAGAGAGAAAGTAGACAGCAAATAATAGAGAATTACAGAGAACAGAAAATAATTGATGAGAGATATATGAATAATAGAAAGATATTGACATGACACTAGATCACCCAAAAATGGTAAGCTGTGTTTTTAGGGGAAAAATTAAGAAAACTAAAGTTCAAAAATCTTAAAAAACATATTAGTTTTTGAAATTAAAATTTTATCATACATTAAAATTAATTAATTATTGAAGTATAATTATTTTTGCAAATTTATAGTTACCATAATTTTGTTAAAAGTTTGCAATAACTTCTTTTTTTTTTTTTGCCAATTGCAATAACTTCTTATATGTAAAAGGTTTGTGTAAAATCTAACAATAATGTCAATATTTATGGCCAGCAAATAATTTCACCCTTATTAATTTTTCAATCAGTGTTTAAAATATAATTCTTCTTCACAAATGAATGGTAAGATTCGGACTTATCTTATGGTTATTAAATAATAATCATGTCAACATATGAGGCAGCATTAAATTAAAGATACAATTTAAATATGGTCTCAAATATTAAACATGTTGATATGTAAAGTAATATGAGATAAGTTATTGGCCAAAAAAATTCAAGAGACAATTCATTTTGAAATATATATAATTAATGACGATGATTAATTTTATTTGCGTGTTGCTTGAGGATGCTCACATGCATATATATTA
>NW_021633444.1:0-33773 GCF_004799145.2 Neltuma alba
AACTGACTTCAATTGAGAGAAACGAGAGAGAACTAAACAAATTAAAAGACCCTTCAATGGCTAATTTAATTGAATGTTCATTTGTCAGTAACTCCTAACTACCAGAGATATGATAAGAGGGAACTTGCAAGATTTGGCTAGGACAACTTAGTACTTTTAAATAGCCTATTATTGGTTAATTATTCTTATCACGGGTTAATTATTCTTTTCATTTGTTAAGTGAAAGTTGTTATTCGCCTAACAATTTAGTCATTCCCTATGTCTTAAAGTTTGATAGTTATCTTATATACTACCTCTGATCCTTAATACTACCTCTAGTCCTAATTATAAGAGCTTATTTATAGTCTACATATGAGGTCTGATAATTAGGACTGGAGGATATAAGAGTTATTAGATATTAATTTGAAAAAATTAAAAAAATTAGTTAAGTTAGTTATTTATAGCAAATGTATGTTGATTTCTTTAAATTAACCTTATTCAATCATATTTATTACAACTATACGTGGGTGAAAATACCTTATAATCAAGAGGGATGCTTTTGAGAGCACATTATAAATTTAGAAAAGAAAGTGAATTGAGGTCTTATAATTAAGACCTCTAGGCTCTAACTAGTTTTTATATTTAAGACTGGAGGTAGTATTATCTTGCAATAATTGATTATTAGAAGACTAATTCCTTAATTAAAAACAATAAACTTCGACTCAAATTAACCATATAATTTTGAGAACCAAAAACTATGTAGATATAGGAGAATCGACTTGATAGTTAAAGGACATCACCCTATCCTTTGTAAGCAATCTTCTCTTAATATATAGCCAACCATAAAATAAAAGAATCCTTTGGTTAGTTATATTCACTTTTTCCTTACAAAAAGCGCTTGTACAAATTCAGTTCCTTGGCCTTGTAGCCATTGATACTCATGTATATATGCCGTTGGCGCTTGTCCTCTACAAGTAATTCCTTCTGATTCTAAATATAAAAACTAGTTAAAAAGTTCACTTTAATTCAGAATATAAGACGTCAATTTTCAAACTACTCATATTGATTGCATATTTTAAGAAGTTTTCACTAAGAGATAATTCTAACATAAATAACTAAACATGATATTTTGGGAAAAACCAATGCATGTTTTTGAAAAATAACTAACATAACTAATTTCTCAAATACGTTAGCTTTTCCTCTAATACCAACTCATAGCATTATAATTTAATTTAAAGGAAAGATTCAAACCTGGTGGCCTGTCAAACACAACATGAAAACAATTTTTCTAACATGACTTCATTTTTTTATGCAAACCTAACATGGCTTTATTCTTTGAAACCCTCTCACTCAATCAACTTGGCGTTAAGGTTGGTAATGCGAGTTGAATCTGTGACCTCAACCTATGAGCTTGGGTTCGCATTTTGTCAACATGCCAGCACACAAGTTTTTTCAACTTTTTTTTTTAAAGGTTTCTGAGTTTTATTCCTCATCTTTCCTATTATAAGAATAGAAAAACAAATCCTACACAAAAATTTCACGCACCCAGGTGAATCAAGAGAATCATTCCACAAAGTTGAAAAAAAGGTAAATATAATGAGAGTGTAGGAAATGAAGAGAGGAAAAGCGAAATAATTTGATATTCGCTAGGAGAAATAATGAACGACTTGTGGCTGTGACACCAATTGGAAAGAAAGGAGAAAGGAAAATGAAGAGAGGAAAAGTGAAATAATTTGATACTTACAGAGAGAAATAATGAAGAACTTGTGGCTGTGCCACCAACTGGAAAGAAGTGATGAAAAAGAAAGGCTAGGGAGCAGAAAATACAGTACACTAAAACAAAAATGGTAAATCTAAAAAGATTCTTTTAAAAATAAACAGCAGGTTGGCACTTGGAGGGCTCGAGCTAACATTGTCAGCTTAGTAAGGTACCCGACCGCATGACCTACGGGTTTGAATGGGTCAACTCGCAACTTATAGATCGGCCCGCATTACCAACTCTAGCCGTGTTGGTTGCACAAGAAATTGCTTAATAGAATTGCTTGGCCCATGTCTCTAGCTAGCAATGGTCCCATTCTTTAGTGCGAAAAAGCTTCAAAATGCCTGTGTACTTCTCCCTTCAAGTGGATGTTTTTCATCTCTATAGATTGGTTCACGTGTAGACAAAACTCTCCAATATAATTCAGGGCCAAGTTGGGGAACTCATTGTGCGGTCAACACTGGATATGAAAATTTTGAATTGGGTTGTAAAAAGTATTCAGCTAAAAGAAAAAAAACAGAGAGAATTTGGTTGTAAAAAGTAAATATAATTGATTTATCACTCAGGGTTCTTCGAGATGCACCTGAGAATAGAAAGTAATTATTATTTCAGGATGACCCACCACTTCAATAATTTCAAGCTGTCTAACGTATGGCTTCAGATCTTTTGACCAATAGAAGTCGTACAATTATTCCAGTTATTGCATCCAATGAAATTCTTCATATTAGACATGCGAAGAGTTTAAAATGAAGAAAAGTTAGATTTTACTTGAAACAATGGATGCAAGGCAACGAACCCGAAAATTGTCTCAGATTTTGGTAACAAATAGTTGTTTCTTTACTGCTTTCCTTTTTATTACACCACGTACTGATCAGAAATTGCACTATATAGTGTAATAAAACATAACATACATCGGGATTCTTCGTTATAATTGTATTAATATATACGGCACAAACCATAATGCTCAAATGCAAAACGATCAAACAAAAAATATGTGGAAACATAAGAGCTCATTAAAATGACTTCGATCATTTCAAAGGTATAGAATTTTACTTTAAAAAGATAAAATGTAATTATAAGAAGTTACTAATAAAAATGGAGTGACTATTATATATATTTCATAGTAAGGGAGTTTTTACATAGATATGATAATTATAAAAATTTCAATTAACTTAAACAATATATCTTTTTAACTTGCGTGTTAATTATATTTTATTAAAAAAATGGAGGGAGTATCATATGTATATATATATCTATAGATATATATCGAGGGGGAGAGAGAAAGTTCTTTTCACGTGCTAAGAGAATCCAGGTAAAGAGAAAAAGAGAGAAAAGTTTTGGTCAATCCCTCACAGCTGTTTCTTTTTTCGCTACACCTGAACTCCTATACGCCACTTCAAGTAATTAACATGGAACTTGTGGCATTTTTATTGATATATTTGGTTTGTTTTCCTTCATGGCAATAAATTAACTAATTTTGAAAAATGAAAATTTTTCAATGGCCGCATCTTTAACTAATTGTTTTAGTCCTTTCTTAAAGATCGTCCTCACCTTTGCATGCACAACATAATTAAAATAAACTATGAAACCATCAACTATGTTTCTCATAAGCGGCCGTTTCGTAGATTAACACTAGATAAAACAGAGAGCTTATAAAATTGATTTATAAGCATAATTTATTATTTAAAAATAGGGCGTTTGGATAAATTTTTAGGAAAGTATTGAAAAGCAGTTAATGATAGTTTATGAGATAAACATATAATTTTTGTTAGATTATTGATTAAATAATTCAATAATTGTTTTAAACAAGTCAAATTCTGACAAAGTATTATCTAGGGAGAATTGCAAATAAGTTTTAAGAGAGTAACGTAATTACTATAAAGTTTCAATGACAATTAAGCGGTTGGTGATAATAAGATTCATAGTAGGAAATGACAATTCTTTATTTGCGATTAAGACTTTTTGGTAGTTATTTCTTTTAGATGAGACTTTATTCTAATTTTTCCTATTATCTATCCTATACATTAATGTACGAAAAATCCGAATGATTGTACTATCTCCTCCGATTCTTAATTAATTATCTGTAATAAACAGATATTCTCATCTCTACAATGTTTTTATTGATCATGTGTATTTGAATCACTCCTTAATAGTAACTCTTCAACGTGTGAAATCTCTATAGAAATTAATTGAGGGCAAAATGAATAAATCTTGAAGATAGATTGAAGATAAAGTGGATCATAGTTTTATACTATTTTTGGTATATAATACAAGACCTAGTTAATTAATTTGAGGATATTAAAGAAGTTCAGTAAATTACTTCAAAATATTATATTTATAATTTTTTCCAAACTAATTTATCTAGCTTGTAAACTAATATGTATAATATAATGATACACATGAGTATTTCAAAGAGATCATGCATCATATGCTATAACTAAGTTTTTTTTTAAAGCTTTCTCAAATTTTCAAATTAATCAACTGAGTCTTATGTTAAGGACCAGAGATAGTATTTAAGACTAAGTTGAATCTTCAATCAAATCTTATATTAAGAGTCGGAGCTAGTATATATTAAAAGCATGGGAGTAATTGGTACCATGTATTATTGTTGTAGATTATTGATTGTATCATTTTTTATTTTCCTATATATATATATCCTAAATTTCGTTTTTTTAAAAAAACAATATATCCTGTTAATGTGGGAAATATGCTATTAATATTTTTTTTGGTAAGCACATGTTATTTCATTTAAAGAAATAAGTAGTCATATCTTACTTAAGGCAATTGATACAGAGCAACAATCCGCAAAAAATGGTTTCAGATTTTCGCGAGAAATAGTAGTTTGTTACTTTCTTCCTTTTGTTTTGGTGAGATCCTCTTTTTCTTTTTATTACACTGAGAAGTTGCACTATATATATAGCACAGCCATTATATTATAAACTTAAATTTCATGCGTTTTGGCTAAGTATCAAATTCTTGATCACGTGAAAAAATTATTGACTGGCCCTGGGAATCATACTGAAACTTCAATTTCATTTAATGGTTTGCGGGGAAAATTATTCCCTCCGATCCTAAAATACAGAAGCTAATTGTAGGGTAGCTTTGAATGTAAGACTTTACTACGCTTTGTTTTTCACATTTATAACTTTTTTCCTTCTGGCACTTCTAGTATTTCACACATTAAATGAGGTAATTTTCGATACATATGATTAAAAGATATTTTTAAAAAATATTGACTTTTTTTACAAATAATTAGCTTAATTGATTTAATTAATATTTATTTGTAAATTAATTATTTAGCTTGAATGAGTAGTAAACAAGAAGCATTAAATTGACGCTCATTTGTACTTTCAATTCCACATGTGCTTGCCAGTGGCCCCATGGTCCCACACTAGACGCCTCATTCTGCAACTCGTCCAACTGAAATGGAAGAATTACAACGAGGTCCCAAGTAAGGAAAACAATTGAAAAACAAGTTTCAGAGGTTGTCATTCTCACTATAAGATTTGTCATTATAAGCTGTTGAGGTTATTATTAGGACCTTTTGGTAATTATTTCTCTTCTGTAGAACATAATTGTAATTGCCCCAATTGAAACTGTCTTCTTTTTTTGGCCCTACAAGCTTAGTGAGTGCGAATGTATTTTAGAATTGTTCAGTTCAATTTATTAGGAGAGAATTACAATGAGGTCTCAAAAAAGAAAGATAATTATTAAAAATCCCAATAATAACTTAAGTAACTTATAATGAAAGTTCTAGAGCAGAAAATGACAATTTCTGACACTTGTTTTGTAATTATTTTCCTTCTTTGGGACCTCATTACAATTTTCACATTTGCTAATTTTAAAAAAAAAAATTTTTGCAGTGTTCATATTTTTTTTGATTGCTTTGATTCTTTTTTTAAAAATTTCTGGGAAGTCTAAACTTTTTTGAAAAATAAATATAAAATATTAAAATGTTAAAAAAATATCTTCATCAAATTTTATTTCATAATATTTGAAGCTTGAAAGTAAGTTTAAAAATATATAATAAATACTAGAGGAATAATCGAACTTATTTTAGCTTATATTAGGTTAAATATCCAAGGCCTTACTTCCAATGAAGTTATAACTTTTAGTGAATCAAGAAGAATTTTGTTACTTTAGAAGTTTGATTTCCCCTTCCTTCTCAACACCAACTAATAACGTCCTTTCATTACCTATGTTCAACCAAGTCACCCCCTTATATTCGGATTAATCAAGAATAGGAATCCATTCTAACTGTCTACGTATATTTATACTACCTCCAATCCTTAATATAAGAGCTAGTTTAACTTTTAATTTGATCCTAAATATAAGACCCCAATATACTTTATCTCTCATATTTATCTTTTTTCCCCCCTCAAGATAGTCTTGGTAGTAGTTGTATATGTTAAATATTTCATCAAATAATACTTTTAATTGGTACACGTGATTAATAAGGGTATTTTAGAAAAAACAACACTTATTTATTATAAATAACTAACTTAACTAATTTTTTTAATCTACTCAAATTAATAAACTAGTTTTTATATTAAGTACTAGAAGTCGTATTTACCAAAGTCACTTGTCACCAAGGGAATAATGAAGTTAATACTTGCTTTTTAATTTATGTTATATTTAGTCAAAGTCATAATATTCTATGAAAGGGTTAAGGTGCATCCAGCACCCCAAACTATTTTTCCAGGTGCACTCAGTGTCCTAAAGTAATTTTTGGTGCATCCAGTGTTCTAAACTAATTAAAACGGTGCATCCATATCTCGGGCTAACAAAAAAGTTAAGTTTGACCATTAGTTGACCCAAAAATTTGACGTGGCGGACACGTAGGCATCTAATGTGTGTTATTTTGACGAGTTAAGGTAAGTCCAGCACCCTAAACTATTTTTTCAGGTGTGCCCAGTGTCCTGAAGTAATTTTTGGTGCATCCAGTGTCTCAAACTAATTAAAACGGTGTATCCATATCCCAGGCTAATAGAAAAGTCTCGTAAGACGGTTACCTTGCTGATTTAGCTGAAGGCTGACCAAAAAATCCTACATGGCGGACACGCAAGTGTCTGATGTGTATTATTTTGACTAAAGCTCTTGAGACGAGCTCAGTGGCGGTGGGTGTTTTCTCGGAAGGCGATGACAATGTCGATTGAGTGCCCAAGGGGAAGTTTACTGTGTTCTACGAGGAGGAAAGCAAATGTGAGTCGGATGAGGAGTCGATAGAGATGAAGATGGAAGTGTGCTGTGACAACGGTTGTGGTTTCAAATCGAAGTGGTGGAAGAAATGGGATAAAATGTTAAAGACGAGGATGTGATCGAATGGGTGGTACATGTACCAGGATTTAAGAGGGTGGATCGGTGGTATTTCTTTTTTTTTTTAAGTTTAAAAACTTGCAAAAGATAAATGTTAGAAGAGGAGGAAATAAATTGAATTTTCAGTCAAAATAATATACATCAGATGCCTGCGTGTCTGTCATGTAGGATTTTTCAGTCAACATTCAGCTGAATCAACAAGGTAACAGTCAAACAAGACTTTTCTATTAGCCTGGGATGTGGATGCACCGTTTTAATTAGTTTGGGACATTGGATGCACCAAAAATTACTTTATGACATTGGGCGCACCTGGGAAAATAGTTCAAGGTGCTGGGCACATCTTAACTCGTCAAAATAATACACATCAAATGCCTACGTGTCCGCCACGTCAGATTTTTCGGTCAACTAACGGTCAAACTTAACTTTTCTGTTAGCCTGGGATATGGATGCACCATTTTAATTAGTTTGGGACATTGGATGCACCGTTTTAGCTAGTTTGGGACACTGGATGCACTGAAAATTACTTTAGGACACTCGATGCACCGAAAATTACTTTAGGACACTGGATGCACCTGGGAAAATAGTTCGGGGTGCTGGGCGTACCTTAACCCTTCTATGAAATTATAATATTCCTCTGGTCCTTAATATATGACCTAATTATTGAGTTGATTTTGGTCCTAAATATAAGACATATTACTCATATTTATCAATTTTTTTTAAAATTATCCATATGGATACTTCATCAACCATAATCAAATAGAAGAGGGAAAGAGGATATTAAGAAAAATTATTATAGTAATTTGGGAAAAACATGTCATATTTCTTATAATTAACTAACTTACCTAACTTTCTTAATCTAATTAAATTAATTAATAGGTCTTATATTAAGGATCCGATGAGTATTAATTAATATTTTATCTTATGTGATGTAGTGTGATCCTGAGTTAAAAACGCATCGGTAGATGCTCTTACAGTCTCCAATACATTGTTTTTCCTTTTAATTTAAAGAGGTAGCGTGAAGTTATAAGCTGTATCAAACGTATAGCCTCTAACATGTCGATGAGTTTTTCATACTATGAAACCGCAAGGTCATCAATTTCTCCAATACATTTTTACAAAGAGTGAGACTGGCAAAAACTTTATAATTATAACCAGAATAGAAGAAATAAGAGCATAATTATAAGTATATATGGTTGTAGGGAATACTGAAACTTGTGAGAGTTGATTTCACAAAAAGCAATGACTATATCCGGCAGTATGACATCTAAAATAGGATCGCATCATGTGACAGAATAGTGTAAATGTAGAAATGGGAGTGACAATTTACACAGTACAATATAGTGTGCGGTAATGGAACCCTGTAATTTTTTTCTCTTTTATTTGTCCAAATTATGTGAGAACTTTACTTAGCTAGCGCTGTAGATTGTAGAAGAATGTAAATTCTCACCCTTTCAGCTTATATATAAGACTCCCAATATATACACACATATATAAGAATCATTCACTTCATCAAACTATCTCACATTCTCATCCCAAAACCATGACGATCATCATGAAACATCCACCTAACTTACTGTCACTCACTTCCTCCGCGGCCACAACCTTCACCATCAAATCTTACACCATAAGTACCCTTGTCCGACCACAACAAATGAAACCCCACAACTTGTCCTTGTCCCATGAAGCAGCAGGCTCATCGTCCGACATCAGCAAGCTGTCGTTGTCATCATCGTTGTCGTCGTTGACACGGTTCAACCTTGGAAAGAAATGGATGGAGTACCAAGGTTTGAGCGATTGGGACAGTTTGCTTGATCCATTGGACGAAAATCTACGTTCTGAGATTCTCAGGTACGGCGATTTCGTCGACGCTGCTTATAAGTCCTTTAACTTCGATCCTTCTCCACCTTCCTATGCCGCTTGTGGCTTCCCCAAGAACAAATTCTCCGGCCGTTTCAGGTTGCCGAGAGCCACTGGGTACAAAGTAACCAAGCACCTACGAGCAACCTGAGCCATCGAGCTACCTCGTTGGGTCGAAAAGGCACCGAGCCGGGTCGCCGCCAGAACCAGCAACATCGGCTACGTAGCTGTCTGTGAAAACGAAGAAGAGATCAAACGGCTCGGACGTCGAGATGTCGTTATTGCATATCGAGGAACAATGACTTGCTTGGAATGGCTGGAAAATTTACGTGCCAATCTCACCCCTATTCCTCCCAGCGAAA
Organism: Neltuma alba; assembly: GCF_004799145.2. Classification (NCBI taxonomy): domain Eukaryota; kingdom Viridiplantae; phylum Streptophyta; class Magnoliopsida; order Fabales; family Fabaceae; genus Neltuma; species Neltuma alba. Next base: position 9,274 of record NW_021633444.1, read on the forward strand.
CAGAGCAGGACGAAGATGATGGACCGATGGTGCAGAGTGGGTTCCTGAGTCTGTATACTTCAGCAGTTTGTGATTCTTTGAGCCTTCAACAAATGGTCCGTGAAGAAATTCGTCGGATTCTTCAAACCTACGATGGTGAAACCCTCAGCTTGACCCTCACCGGCCACAGTTTAGGGGCGGCGCTGGCGATTCTCACGGCGTACGACATCAAAATGGCCTTCGGGCTCGAGCCCCAGAAGCCGATGGTCACCGTGATATCGTTCGGCGGGCCGCGCGTGGGCGATTGGAGGTTCAGGCGGGAGGTAGAGAAGCAAGGGACGAAGGTTTTACGTATAGTGAATTCCGACGATGTGGTTACGAAAGTGCCAGGGTTCGTCTTTGAAGGTGATGATGACGTGGCGGATGATACCGGTGCCCACATGGCAAGGTGGGTCAAAAAGAGGCTGGTGGATGCCCAGTTGACTTATGCTGAGGTGGGGAAGGAGTTTCGGCTGTGTAGCAGGGATTCTCCGTACCTCAAGAGGACGAATGCTGCCACGTGTCATGATCTGAGCACTTACCTCCACTTAATCGATGGGTTTGTCAGCTCCACGTGTCCTTTTAAAGCCCCCGCAAAGAGGTTCCTCCGCCGGTGACGCAAGCATGTTGTCCGCCGACGTCTGATGATTTTTTTTTTTGGCGGTCTTCATGACTCGGTCCCTAAGCTTTAACTGATAAAATGAGAAACATGACAAAAAGGAGGAAATTTTATACATATAATAAGCTAACAAATTTAATTATGTAACATAGTGTCGTCTATTGTTTTTTAATAAAATTTTTATTACATACATGACAAAAAGGAGGAAATTTTATACATATAATAAGCTAAAAAATTTAATTATGCAACATAGTGTCATCTACTGTTTTTTAATAAAATTTTTATTACATACATGTAAATTTTCCCCCATTTTACAACTGCAAGTGAGATGCAAAAGCAGGACAAGGGGAGGGAAGAAGAGAAGAAAGAAGACATAGAAAGAGAAGATAGCATATAGAGAGAAAATAGGAGGAAACGACACCTCAGTGGGAAGAAAAATTTCATATTCATTCAATTTTATTAGAAAAGGCAAGGTCGAGGGGCAAAAAAAAAAAAAACTAAATACATTTTATTCATTCAAATCAAATCATAATCCATTGTCAAGATGTGATGGTACGTGAGACAATTTTCTTCGGTGGACGCTACCGGTTGGATGTGGGAGATGAGATTTCTGCTCATGAGATGGACATTATTTGAATGAGATAAATGATGTAGAACAGGCCAAAACCAATCATATCCTTTGTTTTTAACCTTTTTTTTTCCCCACTAAGATTCATGACCATATCGTCAATTTACTACCTTCTATCCTAATTATAATATCTTAGTTATAATCAACAAATGAGGTTTTATATTAAGACCAGAAGAAGTATTATTTAATGATCAATATTGATATTTATTCATTTATATATTATTGCCTAATTTATATTATCAATACTAATATCAATTAAACTCTTTTTATTAAAACAAAAAATTAAACTCACAAAATAAAAATAAAAACCTCATTTTTATTGACAATATTTTTTCTCGTATTCAAAAATATTATCGCAGTCTTAATTATCAATTTTATTTAAGAATATGATGGAATATCTGAATTTTTAATCTAGTGAAATTTAAAAATTCGCATTGTTTTTATAAACAGAATAGAAATTGTGGGAGAAAATGTAGGAGGTTTGGTTAGGAACAATTTGGTATTTTAAAATTTATATTGTAATATTTGATCTTTTTAAATAATTACAATTTTTATGGTTCTTTGTGATAAATATTTTTCAATAGAGGTCATTTTGTCCAATTTTCCCTATAAACAAGACAAGCGGAATATGCATGTATATAGATGTATTTAGGCCCTCTCATATTCACTGACTCAGTTTGGGAATCATGCATATGCATGGGTTCTGTAGATAGTGGCGAGCATATATAGAAAGTGGCGGCGATTCAGTTGGAACGGAGGCAAATATGTTGGAAAGATACGATTCGAAGAATGAAACCCCATCCCATCGTCGTCTTTCAAACGTCTTGAAGTTGACGTTGATCTGACTTCTATCTGCTGGTTTCATGTTCTTAGGCTTTTGCATGGCCAATGGTTATTTTGAGGCGTCGATGTGGTAGGAACTTTGAAGGGTAGGTGAAAAGCTTGTGAAAATCTTCAATTCTAATTGATCCATATAAAGTCAGTTGTGGGTTGAATCCTGTGCCACCCTCCTCCATATATGTCTATGTTAATTTAATTTAATCTGTTTCTCGTGATGCCTCTTGGGGTCAATTTTTTTTTTTAAAAAAAGCTTGATATAAAACCTAATTAACTAATTTAAGTAGATTAAGATGATAGTTAAATTAATTAATATGACATGTTTTTCTTAAAATACTCTAAGTATTTTTCTCAATTCTCTCCTTTGTTTTCCTACCTGACCATTATTGAAGGGATATCAATGGAGTTAATTTCAAAAAAAATTAATAAACACATCAAATAAGTCTTACATATAGAACAAATATCAATTCGTCAATTAGGTCATATAGTAAGAACTAGAAGAGTATTTTCAAGTTATATAATATGGCACAGCTTGAGTTGTCTAGTTATTGAGAAGCCTTTTGTTTGAATCCTAATTAATTAACTGAGTGCTAAAAACATGAATAAAATGGGGTTTAATTTCAGTTATAGAAAACATATCTTAATATCATAATGCTACCTCTTTCTGGTCTTTTGTTTATACAAATAGAATGATATGGAAATTGATTAGATTTGGGAAATGCAATGATAGAAAAACTCTTGAGAATGGCATTTGGGCTACCCTAGTTCAGTTAAATGACATGGGAATTAAAAATATGCAACTTAGATTAATTAATGTAGCTAGTTCCTTTTCCAAATGGTTCATGCTTGGCTAAGACATCAATCCCATAAAAATGCACTCAATAATCAAATCATTAAACATGAATAAGCTGACAAAATGATTGCCAAAGTACCAAAATAGAGGAACATAGACGAACACACACAAAAAAAACACACACACACACACACACGCACATATCAAAACCAAGCCACATTCATAGACGAAATCACAAAGCAGCCACTACAAAAATCTGGACTTTCAGCGACCACTTTCAGCGGCGACAAAGGGAGTCACCGCTGAAAATATGACTTTCAGCGGCGACAAGTATGTCGCCGCCAAAAGTATGAGTTATGGCGGCGACATATTATTGTCGCCGCTGTAACTTCAACTTTCAGCGGCGACAAAATTTGTCGCCGCCGAAAGTGTGCACTACGGCGGCGACAATTCATGTCGCCGCTGAATGTGGGTTTAGCGGCGACTAACTGTCGCCGCTGAATCCTCTTTCAGCGGCGACTTAAATTGTCGCCGATGAATGTCTCTTTCAGCGGCGACCTTATGTCGCCGCTGAATCCTGTTTCAGCGGCGACCTTTTGTTGCCGCTGAATTTATTTCAGCGGCGACTCTTGGTGTCGCCGCTGAAGCTCACTTTCAGCGGCGACTCTTGGTGTCGCCGCTGAAGCTCACTTTCAGCGGCGACAAATGTCGCCGCTGAAAGTTTTTTCACATTTTTTTAATCTTTTTTTTTTGTAAAAATTTTATATTATAATCTTTTATTTGCGTAATTAAGTAACTTTGATAATTAATGTTTTTTTATGTATTTTTGTGTTAGAGAGAGACTAAAAGAAAGATAATATGGTGTTTGAGAGAGAAATGAAGAGGAAGAAAGTTTGGAGTGTGTGTTTAACACACATATCCCATATCCAAATGTTTGAGAGATGGAATAGAAAAACATTATGCATGGGAGAGAAATGAGATCGAGGCATGCGTGAAAAAGTATGCAAGTTTGATGGGATAAGTAATGAAATATAGAGTGAGAGGGTGAGAGGTGAGAGGTAGATGTAAGTATTATTGGAAGAGAGATAGTCTGTATGTGTGTGAGAGAGAAGGATATTATAATTGAAAGAGATAACATAATTAAACATATGTGAGAGATTATTATAATTAAATTAGTGTGAGTATACTTAATTGACATAATAATATTTGATGATGAACATATGTATGAGAGGATTGAGAAATAAAATCATTAAAGGAGATAATATAATTAATTAAAAATGTGTGAGAGATATAGATAATAAAATCATGTATATAGTTAATTAAATATTATTACTATTTATATTTTTTAATTTAAAATGTGATTAATTAAATTTTGTAAAACATATAGAGTTGCATATTATATATATTTTCTATTGCTCAATGGTTTCAATTAAATTCATTAGCCTGGCTGGCCACGCTTGCTCATTTTAGTGTAGAGGTCCTGCGTTCGAATCTGGAAAATGTCCAATTTTTACACATTAATTTTGACTCAAAAAGGTTAAAAAAAACATTTAATGTTACCTGGCTGGTTCGAACAGGGGATCTGATAATTATAATAGTTAACACTCCCCTGCCACTGAACCCACGTGTGTTATTGGCAAGGCTGGCGCATTGTTTTTATATGTAAAGTTTCTTATTTTGAAACCCAAAACAATTCTAATCTTCTGAAAGTTTACTTTTCCCTCGCTCTCACCAGATCAGACCAGCGCCGCGCACGAGTTCATCCCCAAATCCCCTCTCCCTCCAAACCTAGCGCTAGCGGCAGCATCTCACATTCTCATTTCTCACCGATTAGCGAAGACGGCGAAGAGGGACCTCAGACCTGCTTCTCCCCCGTCCCCTTTCGTGATTTGCGCAGCGCCGGCGACCCCATTCCGTAGCAGTTGCAACCAAGCTTGCCTCCTAGTCCTTCAATTTGTGCTTGCTGCCGCAGCTCACTATTTGCTCGCCAGTTGCCGGATCGCCGCTACTCTCCAGCTTCGTCACCGTTAGTACAGATCCAGGTAAGGTCGAGCCTCTCACCAATTAGGTTTACTTGTTGGCTACTGTGAAATTGGAGGAATAGAAGTATATTTGAGTATGAGTTTAGGTGGCCAGAAAACCCAAAAATGATAATCGATCATTATGTAAATGAAACTTTATTTACTTTGGGGAAATATGGTGGTGTGGGGGGAGGAAACAGGAGAGGAATATCATATGGGAAATGCCTACTATTCGACATGTTAAAAAAGTGTCCTGTTAAACTGCTGTCCCTACTATTCGACATTTCCCGGAGGAGTCAATCAGTGAGGGAGGGAAGATTCAAGACTGAACTGCCTTCCAACTCCATTCTCTATCCTCCGAATCAATCGCTAATATATAACCTTTGAAAAGCTTTCATTGGAACTTCCCCTTTCCCCTGTCCCTTAGCCGTAGTGGCTATCCCCGGATCTGAATGCCCATGGGATGGTGGAATAATTCGATAGTTTTGAACATGTGAAGTATAAGAAAGGCACCACTTGGACAGATTACCTAGCCAACCTTAGTTTTGAGATGAGTGAGGTTGTTAATGTTTTGACTAGACACCAGAAGATATTAGGTGGGTTGAAAAAATTTTGGGCCTATTTTGTCCTTACAAAGAGGGTAAAAAAACTAATAGGACACAATCTGGATTCCTGACAATACCCCTGGAACCAGAAGCTTGAGCAGGGAAACACCATCGACTGTGCAATAACATGTCCATCTTTTGTTGGAGTCAAGATCTCACACACATTGTTAAGAATGCATAGGTTAATGAACTCACATGCAACCGATTCAATCTTTCAGGGTTTCTGCATGGCTTACCCATAACTAATTACATGATTTTCTCACAGCTCACTCAGAACCTTTACAGGTGTATGATCAAGATTTGTTTGGTTTGCTCTTACTTAATGAGCAGAACATATAACAAACTTGTAAATTCTCATAATATAAAGTATATTGCACAGTGTGTTTTCTTTGTTCTCCTTGTTTTCTTATCTATGTTCATGCTTCTTATACATCATTTTGAACCGTAATCTGAACGTTGGGGGCTGATATATTTATATTGTCTTCAACATCTTCTATCCTTTGCATGCGTTTATGTAGCCTTAGCTTTTTTCCTTAGTCATGCAATGATCATTTTTCTAGCTTTCCTACGATTGCTTGGTCTCTTTGCCAATCTCAAATTATTTCAATTGCTACAGCCAAAAGAATATTTTAACTAGCTATAATAATTCCACGAATTTGATTGAAACAATTTAAGATCCTTTATGATAATCAAAATCATTAAATGATCAACTAAAATCAAAGGGTGGATCTAATAGTATCAACCATATACATTTCACAATAATGATTTAAATAAAACATGTCATCCTACAAAACTTCAAAGACGCGGAGGGAACTGATTTCTAAGTCGCCTCAAACATGCCTAGGGACCCCAAGTTTATATTGTGCAATCTAAGAATGAAAAAGGCTGCATGTTTCTAACATCTCATGTTGACATTATTTTTCAATGGCATCTGCTATTTTCTTTCACTTTTTCATTTTTCTTTCATATATAATTGCCCAAAACTATATAGTTCAGTGTAACTCTTCCTGTGCTGAGAAAAAAAATGTAATTCTTCCTGCATATAATATTTTTATATTGTTAAGCTGTCACGTTTCAAAAACTTCTGTATGAAGGATAACATATATGATATATGAATATTAATATATTTCAGGACTTTCCCAATATTCAAAATAAATATATATTTTCGAATTTATATTATTATTGTGATCGTCATTACTCGTTTGAGGTTATTTTAGTTAAGAAAATATGCATTTAAATTTAAAAATACTTTTCTTGGTAACATCAATAGTTTTTCAGAAGTTATGCTAGGTCTGGATTAATGGCTAGAGTTATAGCTTATGTGTTCGCCGAAAGAGAAGTTATAGCTTATGCAATAAATTCTATATATTTATTTTTTAAAAATTTAAAATTTTTTTGCGAGACAATGTGAAAAATACGACTCAGCATCTGTATTTTCGGCTTTCAGGCTCACTTTCCATATGCAAGGAAAGCTCCAAACTCATGCTGTCTATGCCATGTCTACCAAGTCACTCATTAGATCAAATAAAAATATATACTTGAATTTATAATGTTGGTTTAATTATTGTAATTGCTTTCTTGAAATGGTTTCTTGGGACCTTTGGTTTCCTTCCCATTATAATGTCTGGTCCTTATTATTGTAGGCATATACGGTGGTGCAAGCAAAAAGGATTACTAGCTAGGGCGAGTAGTAAAGCTCTTGTCACTTGTAAGTTAGAAGCAGCAGAGCGAGAAAAGATAGAAGCAGAACGTGCTGCAGAGCGAGCAAAGATGGAAGCCGAGCGTACGCAACTTGAACAAAGGATGGAGCAGTTGATGGAACAGAGAATACAAGCTCAGTTCACAGCTTTCATGCAAAAGATGCAGTTAAATGCTCCTGCAGATACCCCTACTTCTAGCGTCCCTAATATTGATCCCTCTACGTAATTTTTCTTCTGTATTATGTAATGTATCTTTTAATTGAACAATTTTTTTTTCAGTTAGAGACATAAAGAACACTTTCATGGTTATAAATCTTATTATTTAATATACCATATTTGTGTGTTAATTACTTTATTTTTATTAAACCTTTTAATAATATTTATCAGCAATATAAATAAAAGTTTTTGCAGAATTAATATATTATAAAAATAATTAAAATCACAATCAGCGGCGACATATGTCGCCGCCGAATCAAGCTTCGGCGGCGACATTGTTGTTGCCGCCGAAACAAGCTTCGGCGGCGACCTTCTTGTCGCCGCAGAATCAAGCTTCGGCGGCGACATTGTTGTCGCCGCCGAATCAAGCTTCTGCGGCGACATTGTTGTCGCCGCCGAATCAAGCTTCGGCGGCGACCTTCTTTTCGCCGCCGAATCAAGCTTCGGCGGCGACCACAATGTCGCCGCCGAATCAAGATTCTGCGGCGACAACAATGTCGCCGCCGATTCTCATGTTTCAGTGGCGACACTTCTGAGTGGCAAACTCATCAGCTTTCAGCGGCGACATTTTGTCGCCGCTGAAAGGAGTTTCAGCGGCGACTTTGTGTCGCCGCTGAATGTCCAGTTTCAGCGACGACTTTTTTTGTCGCCGCTGATAAGTTTCAGCCACGGTCGCTACGGCAACGACTTGGTGGCGACAAAATGTCGCCGCTGAAGCTTTTCAGCGGCGACTTTTGGACTTTCAGCGGCGACATTTGTCGCCGCTGAAAGTCGAATTTTTTGTAGTGAGCGTAACAATCCATGGAGTCAATCATAAAAGGAAATCAATCTCAACATAGTACAATGATAAACCTAAAGCTAGGAAACCAAAATATATAAGGAGAACATGAATGACACTAGAGTAACTCTCTGTCAAATTCTAGAACTCAAGCCCATTGCTCCATCTTTAGGAATTCAAGTGCTCAACCACGCACGACAATGCTCCTAGCCCCAAATTACAAGAAGGTATCAACGAAGGAGGAGACCTGGAAAAGATGAAGAGAAATGGAAGTAATGGTGTAAAGAAGTTGGAAACCGATGGAGATAGAAGATGAGAGTGTTGGAGGCTAATGGTATAGTCAACGAAGGTGGTTTTGTTGAAATCATCTCCCGGAAACCTAAAATGACGAGTTGGGTCGGGTCTTTTCAAGTGGGTGCTCTGTATTTAGTGCGTTGCAGCCCAAAATTACTGCGCCACAGCGTACTTTGCTTTTAGTGAAGCTGTTATATTTGGCCTCATGGTCTCCTGTCATTTTGAAATCACATTGATCCTACTTGTGATTCTTTTGATCTTTTGGCAGCAATGTTTTGAGTCTTATTTGTCATTTTCTAAATTCACTATAATTTCACAAATGATCTGCAATAAAGTTCAATACACTATATAATACCAAATATCTCTTGAAATACAAGTAATTTAGAGCAATCCTATAAATATGACAATTTTACTCTTTTAATGTTATCTTCATGCAATTACCCTTTGACCACAATTAAGCATAAATGATGCAATGATGACCCAAATACATAGTAAAAAGCCCACAAAAGGCATATAAAATGCCATACAAAACATCAATATATCACATATACATAGATACACACACACATCTATTGTGTTTGAGGTAAGGAAAAAAAAAGAAAAAGAACCAAATATTGAACCAGTCGAGACATTAGTTCAATTGGGTCAGTAAGTCATATTGGGGTGAGACCAGTATCAAACTAGTAATAATTAAAATAATATAATGTAGTTAAAATTGGTAAAAATATTCATATTCTAATTATTAAAAAATATTTAATTTTTAAATGGATAATCATGTTAGAAAATATTTATGTATATGAATTTTTTTATGTTTTTTTATTTTTTTTCTTCTTTCCTTTTCTCTCACATGACCCAATAGAATCTTTATTTTTTTAAACTTTTTTTTTTTTTACCATTTCTTCTCTCTTTCTCTTTCCTCCCTCTCCCACGTGCACTCCTCATTTTCATTTTCCTCCCTCTATCATGCATCACAAAGTAGTTTCTCTTTCCTTTTTCCTCCTTGGACAATAAATAGGTAGAGTAGAATAGGTGGTGAGGCAACTTATCTCGCCTCCTTAAGCACGCATAATTATTTCTCCCTTCTCTCTCTCAAATTGCTTCCTGGCATCCTCACTTCTCTTTCTTTCTCAAATGGAGAAACAGCTAATACTAGCACCATTTTTCCTCTCTATATTTCATCCATCCATCCTACTCTCTCAATTATTGTTTTGCTTGTCTTCTAGTCTTCTATGACTATGGTTCAAAGCGGCGCAAACAAAGTTCTGTCTTCCTCCACTTCCATGATTTCCCTTCTTCTACAACTTGTCTTTGCAGTGCCCATGATCTCCACAAACATCAAGACGTCTGGCGAATGGTGAGAGCAAGAAAGAAGGGGGAAAAAAAAAGCAACTGGCCAATCCAGTTAAGCTAGCGGTTTGCTTGGTTTTTACCGATTTATTTTGATTCATCCTGAGTTATTCGGGGTTGATTAGGGGCTGATTTTTAAACTGAACTAGACCAAACCTCAAACTGGTTCATCGTTATTTTGGTTGAATTGACTTGTTTGGTCCCTTTTTTTGGTTTGAGGTTTCCAACTACTCCCTCATAACCTATACATCAGAGATAAATTAGAATTCTTTTTTGGGCCTTCTCATCAGAAACAACCCACCTTTCTATCCCCTGCATTTAACCTGATAGGGAGGCTTCTAAAATCTCACTCTTTAATGTTCCTTGTTATGCTTCAACCTCCTTAATGATTTTTTTCTTCTTTATATTGATCATTAGATTTTGAATAAAATTAGTGACATTTTAATGTATTACGAGCACGAAATGATACAGTTTAATTTGAATTTATTATGATTTAAAAAAATACTTCAAATTTGTCCAGTTTTGATTTACTTTTTTAAAATTATAAAAAATTTAAAACCACACAATTTCATGCTCATAAAATATCAAAATATTACTAATTTTACGCAAAATCTAATAATCAATGCAGAGAAGAAAACATATTTGGGAGGTTGGGGCATTAAGGGCCCTATGTCCTATCAAATAGGGATTTATTTGAATTGACATATGTAACAGTGACATTTATTCTAACCAACTTTTATAAAGTGAAGTTGGTGCAGTGTAAAAGTCAACTAGGTTACTTTGATTTATGTACGGATAAATTTTTTATAAAAGTTAGTTTGATGTAAACTTATTTGGATTATTTATTAAGAAGTCATTTAAAAAAAAAAGTCTAAAATCAAAAACTAAAGAAAGCTGTTTTAACTTCAATGTAGTCATTTTGCCCAAAAGCTAACCCAAACATATCATTTTGGGACTTTAATGAGCTTCTTGCTTCTTAGCATGGCTTTTTTCCTTCTCTGATTTGATCCCAAACATAGCCTAATATTTTTCAACTTTACCCTTGAAGGAATTAACAACGCGGGCGCCACAACTGAAGAGGAGATATGACTATTTACAAACAAACCGACTCATTTCTTAGTTTGTTCTTTTCCAATATACGTGGGAAAACATGCCTATTTTTACATGTTATATTAATTTTGAAACTAAAGTAATGGCATTCTAGGCTAATGTTGATATATATATTTGAATATAAAATTCTCGATAGTATCAACTGTTTAATTGATTTGGATATACTAATATTAATATTCTATACCTAATTGATATCGTGCGAGCAAAATAATGTAATGAGGTCATCGATCGGTGCAATTTGTAACATCCCGAATTTTCTAATTCAGGATGAGCAAAAAAAGAGAAAGTTCATTAAAATTATTTAATAGCTCAATCACAATTAGGGAAAATTATGGAATATTGATTTTTCAAGGTTTAAAAATATTTTGGAAAATTTCAGAAAAATAGTCAGGAGTGGACTTTTGATCTAAAATTCTTAGGAAAATTATTTATGGGTCAAAGAAGCTAATGGATAAGAAAAATCCATTTATGATATTTTGGTTTAATTTCTGGATATATCTTATATTTCAGAAAAATAGGAGAAGGGATAGGATTGGAGGAGTAATTATTTAGAAGGACAAAATGGTACAGCAATTATACAATATACGTGCTGCCTTCTCCTCAAGACATCTGAATCATTTCTCCATTCAACAGCTGGTCATCCACGCGTCTGATTCACTCCTCCATGTATCAGCTGATCACCACGCGTTACGCTTCATTCATTCGGTGTCTAAAAGAGGAAAAAAAAAAAAAAGAGAAGGAGAACGAGAGAGAGACAGGCCGAGAGAGAGACCGAGAGAGAGAAGTTGGCGATGGAGGTGGTGATCGGAGGAGCTACACTTGCATGCAAACTTGGATTCTGAATCAGGTGAGCTTCACGAGTTTATTGCTGTCTTCATTTTCTGGTTTTGGTTCATATTACCGGCGAAGTCGAGGAGAGAGAGAGAGATGAGCTTAGAGAGAGAAAATGAACCAGTGAAGAGATGGACCGATGGATTCGGATTCTATGGGTAGATTGAAGTGTTTGATGTTGGTTTTCAAGCTTTCATGTAAGGTTGATAATTTGTCTTGAGATTACCGAACTGAAATAATATACTGGTATACTTAGACGTCGTTGCTTCTTGTTCTGGTTTTGGGTATGGATTTCATTTGTTCTCCTCTGTTTATGTCAACCGAAAACAGAGGTTAAAGGGAGGAGAAGGACGCTTCTTTTATATATATATATATATAGACATATGCATATGCCGCGGGATCCAGAAGGAGTTTGTGTGTGACGGGTTGCTCTGTTTTTTTGAATCCGTGACAGGGGAGTGTATTTCGGCGCTTGCATGTTGTTTTCGTTTCTGGTTCTTAGCTTCTAACACAGGCGTTAATCACTTGAGTTAATGATATCTGTTTTTCTTTCTGGTTGTTGGATGTTATATGGCGTCGGGTTCACTGGTTTGAGAGGAGACCGAACTGACATATATATATATATATATATATATATAGTTTCGGTATAAGTATGTATATATGTGTGTGTAGATATATGCAAGTGCTGTTTGCTCTGTTTTTGAGTTTACCGAATAGAGATTGTTATGCCTGCAAGTTTTTAGCTTCGGGTTCAGTGGAAAAGAAAGGTTGATGACATATAAATATATACACAGTTGTGATTTTGGTTCACCTAAAAATATATATATATATATATATATATATATAGGATCATATAAATATACGCTATATTGCTGTTTGAATGGGGGGAGTGTATGAGTGGTAGGAAATTGACCGTGAGGCTTGGGTGTGTTTTATAGTTAAAAGGTTGAATAGGGAATGTAAGATTTAAAGGAGGAAAAGGAGAAAAATTTAGGTGTATAAGGTGAATAAGTATGGTCAAATATTAGTCTTGGGTATGTGTTGAAAATCTGGGAAAACTTCAGATTCGAAACAAAAACATTTTACAATTGATTTCGACAGTAGTGTAGATGTAAAATGATGTTAGAGTTACTGGGGAAGGGTCCCTGTGCAAATGAGAGTGGTTTAATGTAAAAGTTGCTGAGTTAGAGGGATATTGGGTTTAAGTCAATCGAGATTCTTAGAAGTTATTAAAGAGTGAAATTATAAATTAAGTAAGAAGTTAGAGAATTATCAAATGAAGTAAGAAATGATTAATAGAGACTTAGCTGATGCTTGATAGCTAGAAGATTAAATATTGGTTTTAGAGAAACAAGAAGGAAATTTGTGTTCTTAAGGTTTGCAAATGGTGAAGAGGAATTGTAATTGACTAAAGAATGTTTATAGAATCAAGTTATTGTTGTTGAAAGGATTCAGAGGATTTGTGAGCTCTCTTAAATATGTATACACGTGTGCTGTCAAGTTAAATAAAGTTAAGCTAGGAATTTGCTTAAGGAAAATCAAGCTTGTTAAGAAAGAGGTAGAGCTTCTTGATTTGAATCCAAATAATTGAGGCTAACGGTTAATGTTGGAAGGTAGTCAAGTGTGTAAATGAATTATGAATGGTTTAGTGGGGATTCAAATGATTGAGTTATTTGACTAAATTTCTAACAAGGGAGATTGAATGTGTATTTAGGGAGATTGAATGTGTATTTATAAATGAGTACGTGTAAGTCAAAGTCATTCGGACTTTTTACTTGATTGAAACTCAAGTAAGTGGACTTGAAAGCAAATGCATGTGAGACATGACATTGTCCTTAAAATAAAATAAATAGAAATAGTATTTTTGACCAAGATGACTAGTTACTAAGTAAAGTAACTGTATAGGTTGAGATAAGGAAGGAAGCCTTTCAAAGAGAATAGTTTGAATAAGAAAATTGTCCAGGATGATCAACCGCTACGTAAGGGTAGAGATTAAAGAAGATTTGGGATTTAAAGAGTTATTTAATTTATGAGATACAGTTGGATGAAGTATTGATCTACCTTATTAATATGATAGGTTTTTATATCTGCTCAAGCCCACCAAGAAGCAGAAAGAAAGGAGAACGGTAAGGTTTGGTTTGGAGGGAAGCAGACCAGGTAGTAGTTCTTTCCTACCTTACACTTGTGTATGATTGCTGCATATCTGTTTGTGCCATATTACTTTTCTAAAGCATGAGAACATGTAATCCTTAATTCCTTGCATGGATTTTTAGCCGTGACCACGTCCAGCTGATAAACATGGGGCAGTGATTGCCAATTATTTGCGCGGCAGTGATTGCCAATTATATGCGCGGCAGTGATTGCCAATTATTAGCGCATTATTTATTCAGCTTGTCTAATAGACATGGGGCAGTGATCGCCAGGTATTTGCACATTATTTATTCAGCTTTACTATCTGTCATTGCGCATAAATGCTTAATTGCATTAGCTTGCAAGGTTATGTTCCACTTTGGCTTGTTTTGCATGCTTTATGTGATCTGCACATTTGTTTGATGGAAATTACTACTACGGAGATTCGTTCGAATCTCACCCCCCAATTTATGATGAACAGTGAAAGCTAGTAGCCCGAAGAACAAGGAGGTTGTTTAAGAAGAAGGTGGGCTGGTTGAAGATCAGAGATACTTGTTATAATTTTGTAAATTGTATAGCAAAATATATGGGCAAGTAACTTTACTTGCTCTATGGAAATATTATTTTGTATCCTCTAGAAGAAGGAAGTGAGCATTGCCAAGTGCACGTATATGCTGTCAACCAGGAGCGTTGCTTTATTTTTAATATAATATTATAAGATTGTATAGTATGAAATTATTTTAGATGATAATAGATTAAGTTGAAAGCAGGGTTGATATTGGATCACTCATCAGTTATCTGAAGGTTTGAAATATTTGATCAACAGATTCTAATGTTAAAGGAAAAAAAAATTTTCTTGTTTTTTTTCCAGAACGGAAACCTGGCGTTAGTGATTCACAGACGTTAAAATGATCCTATTAGTATATAAAAGTGAGGTGTTGCACAATTATTCTCAAACATAGACATTTATATTAATGGATACTTTATTACAGTAATTTAGTCAAAACGCTCAAGACTTCTAAATAAGATGGTACATCAAGATTACAGTTGACTGTGATCTTGTGAATCAAAGCGTGGCAGCGCCCAATTACCTATTAGGGGAAAAATCGATAAGACCAATTTGCTTTGGATATATAAAATTTCAGAATCAAAACTTACTGATGTATGAAAATAAATGATAATGGTTGACTGGAAAAATGGAAATTGACTTACAGGTGGGAAAGGTTAGTTATTTAAGGAGCCGCAAATATATAAAGAGAGTCACAATGGAAGAGTTTAACCCCATCGTTGTTGACACACAGACGAATCTCAAGAAGCAGATGTTCCCCTGAGTCATTCAATTGTATGTTTAGCATTGGATAATAACCCATGATCTGCTTTACAGCTTCTCGTGGATCTGCCTTCCGACGTGCGGTAGTTCCATCTGGTTTGATTCCTGAAACCAATTAAATATAATGAAATAAAACCCAATTACTTGCCAATAAGTTATCATTTCATGCGATCCGAGTAGCAAGAAATTTATTGCAATTCACAATTATATACTCCCTCTTGTTCTTATTATGAGAAACTTCTAACTAATTCACATGTATCACTAAAATTAATTTGATAGTTCTTATAGTTTCATCATCCCTTTTATCCAATCCATTGTATTTGCTTAGTTTTAATGTTGCTGCTTCTGTTATAACGCTGTTACTTTATGGGTAATGTGGCACTGACCATCTCTTCCTGCAGCTTCTTCACTCGCCGCCTCCTCCTCCGTCAGTCTTTAAACCGAACACTAGCATCTCTCACAGTTCATGTTGGTCGCAATCCCTTTGTATGGGACAGAGTTGGGGTCGGATTTTGCATCAGAAGACGAACCATAGAATCAATGACAGACTCATCATTACTGAGATGAAGAATCTTAAACCACAAAGACAGGTTGCATTTTTACATAAAAAAAAAAAAAAGAGCTTGTTTCTTAGCAAGAATGGAGGAGGAGGAAGAGGATACTTTTACAGCTGTGAGAAGGGAATGATGAATCTGGAACAATCAGTGAAGCTTATCATGCAAAAGGAGATAAGGACGTTGATGGTGGAGAGAGAGTAAATTAACTATGAGAGATATGACGGTTTGAAGACAGAGTGGTGGAGGGGAAGGCTGAGGGAGGAGTGGTTAGTGCCACATCACCAATAAAGTAACAGCGTTACTGAAGGACCAACACTGAAACTGAGCAAAAGATTGGATAAAAAGGGAAAAAAAAAAGATTGTTCAATTAAATTTCCCAAGTAGTTAAAACTACTCAAATTTGTCATGAAATTCAAGTAGTCATTGCTACCATTACCCTATCGACTATACTAAACTCCAACCTTACTCCCTTTAGTTTACAATACAAGTCACCTTAACTACTCATCAAATCTACGAACTAGTAGTTAACTTATTGTATCTATCTCTGAATATTTTTTCAATTTTACCCAAATTAAATGGGGCTGCGAAGGAAAGAGAAAAATACAAGGAATCATAATTAAGCATTAATTGCATAAGAAAAAAATTACAAATAAACACTAATTAATCTCCAAGTGACATATCTTTTGGATCAAGTTATCCTTCTAGAAGCAGCTTATATATCATGGACGGGAGGGATATATTTAATATTCAAGCCAGTTATAACTATAGGCATATGAGAACACATTCAAATAGTATTGTAAACAAACTGATAGAAGCAGAGGAAAGATACGGAGGGGAGGGAAAGAGACGGAAGGCATAGAGAGAGGATTCCCAAGAGTGGGACCAGAGAGAGAAGATCATCCAAAATCATCCACATCCGTCCCATAAGCAATTTTGTCCCTATTATACTGCCTCCAAGAGTGTGTTTGGATGAAACCAAACCGTGGTTTGGAAAAGTGATTCTGGATAATAGACTCTGAGAAGAATATATTCGGGAAAGAATAAATGTTATGAAAAAGTGATTTTGAGAAGTGAGAGTGTTTGGATAATTGTGATCAGAAGCACTTTTTATATATACAAATTACTAAAAAAAAGACATAAGTTAATATGATAATTACAGAAAAAATAGATTTTATGATATATTTTAATTTGAAAGAATAAAATTGTTAATAATATATTTTTATTAACATAATTAATAATACATAAGATAATATAATTAATAAATAATTAATATGTATATATATTTATAAAATATAAGATTAAATATGTTTATAAAAAAATATGTTTATAAAAAAAATAACAAGATACATATCCTATAGGCTCTCACACTCTCCCTTTTTTCTCCAAAAGCAAAAAATTTTTGCTTTTTCAAAACCACGGTTTTGGCCCAAAACCACGGTTTGTGCAAATTGGGTGGGTGTTTGGGTGACTTATCACCCAAACCATGGTTTGGGTCGCCAAACTATGGTTTGGAGTGTCACCCAAACGGTGCCTCAAGTCTCAGAATATTCGCGTTTTTCATCTCCTCCTCTGGCCGTACAAGCCGGTACCATTTGGGCTCACTTTTTGGGTCATTTTCTGAGCCCACTTCTTTTGGGATCATGACAGGATTGTTGATTTATACTCTTTCTCACTACCTTTATTAAATATAAGCATATATGAAAAAATATGTAATGTTTGTTGAAACTATCACGGGGTTTTATAAAAAAAAAGACCCAAACGACTCTCTAGAAAGTCTCGTATAATAAGGATCAGAGGGACTACAGATCAACTTGGATCCCCTAACCTTGTTTAACAAGTTCATCAAAGATGTGCTTCGCATGATTCCTTGCAAGGTTAATCGTTATTCGGAGATACTGTTGTGGATTGAACTTGTTTGAAAAGCGTTTTCCGTGCTTGTTCCACTGTCTTTTCCAAAAACTCATGCTGCTTTGGAAATTT
The DNA here is from genome assembly GCF_004799145.2 of Neltuma alba. Lineage (NCBI taxonomy): Eukaryota > Viridiplantae > Streptophyta > Magnoliopsida > Fabales > Fabaceae > Neltuma > Neltuma alba. The sequence continues at coordinate 27,068 of NW_021633444.1, forward strand.
CGAGCAGAAAACAAATCCAGCTAGTAATCAAGCAGATCATTCTGGAATACACTAAGCTGCATTGACGTACAAATACACACACACACGAGTATTAACAAGGAACAAGAAGTAATATATGAAATGTTTAAGTATAAATAACATGAGTAAAAGGGAGTTTACATCACTATTTTGCATAGGAGGCCCTGGTGAACAATATAATGGAGACACCCCACCATTCAACTGAGGCCAAAGTCCATGAACCGTGAACTTATCTTGGTGTTTGGGCAGTGGAGGATCTGGATTGCAATTTCTTGGCTTATTTCGTTGAATATTGCAGAAAGCGGCTGGCCATTGCAAGGCGAACACAAAATAATCGAATCCTGGATTGAGTTGGACGGCACTTGTGAGCTGGCTTGAATCCTTTGTATTGTGGTTGATGAAGCGGTACAAAACTGAGGCCACCACTAACCCAACACCAAATATCAAAAGTTACTTTAAGATACTCATCATGATTTGATTGCCTTTTCTTGCTTGATATTTCGTGCTAGCTGTGAGGGTTTTATATATATGGCCATCTTCAGAATCATGTGCAGGAATTTTTTATACATATTTCCAGCACAAAAATCAAGATGTAATATTGGTCAAAAGCTTAGTACTGTTCAGAATTGTATGAATGATAGGGAACTTGGAATAATTTAAAATGGCCGACACTCTAATCTCTTGTAATAAATAAAGAAGACCAACACTGATCGATATCCCTTGATGTTTTTAATATTGGGATCATCATGTAGTGACAAAATTATCAAATAAGAAACACTTGCGTCTCTTACTCTCTTTCTATTATTCAGATTCTCACTTCCACATCATGTGACAGCATTTTTTTCTTTTTAATTTTTTGGTGAAAAAATTTCAAGATGTAATATACGAATGCTAAGAAACTTGGAATAATTTGTAATGCCCAATACTCTAGTCTCTTCAATTATAAGTAAAAAAAACCAATAAGACCAAGACTAGATCTCTAATTTATAAGATTATTCTATGGCGTCTAATCACTAATGATGCGGACACTATTAATTTAGCTTCAACTTTAAAAATGTTAAGGTTTCAGCAAATGTTGCTAACGAGTCTACAATCTGATTGTTAATAATAATTCAAATAGACGTCAGTATTCGTTTCGAAGTTTGATTGTCACGTTTTTTGTTTTTTTCCCTAACTTCTGTGAGTATATAATAAAGTATATGTCTCAACTTCATTTAATGGAGTCAATACAAAATAAATTAAATACTTTTTTTAGTTTGGCGGAGCTGGTGAAAAAAAAAAAGTTTGGCAAAAGGTTTTTGGTGCTTTTTAAATTTGATGAGAATGTGACCGATTTAATTGCAACCACCCAAAAACAATAAATTCGAATGTGAGACCGTTTTCTCCTTCATTCATTTTACAAATCGATTTCTTTTTCTTTTTCGTGCTTTTTAAATTTGATGAGAATGTGACCGATTAATTGCAACCCGCCAAAAACAATAAATTCGAATGTGAGACCGTTTTCTCCTTCATTCATTTTACAAATCGATTTCTTTTTCTTTCTTTCTTTTGTTTTTTTTTAAACTTTCATATGAAATCGTAAAATTTAACTTTTCCGGATTTGTCGATAATCACACAAACACGTACACAACACAAACACATATATACATATTTAACAATACTTATTTATCAATTTATATTTTATTATTGTTTAGTTTCGGGTTTTGTTTATGATTTAGCGAGGGCGGCAAAAGCCTAGCTATAAGCTAAATTGAGATGTGAAAAATTCATTGATACTAAATGTGAGATAAGTAAAGTCAAGTGGTGATAATGAGATGTAAAATGAGAGTTATGATAAGAAGATATCAAATAAGTGAAGTGCAGTGACCCTTTCATCTTCTTTTATAGTTGTTCTATATATGTAGATTTTAATGTGAAAATTTGTTATGACAAGTCGCACTACTTACGAACGACACAACTCATTTTTGAGATTTTTTTCAAGGCATGGAAAAGCATACCTACTCTTACATCGTAAATTAATTTTAAAACTCAAGTAAAGTCATCGCTTTAGACTAATGTTGATATATTTAATTACTCAATGAAATTTGACCTCGCTTTAGTTTTAGTTTTTGAAATTTGAAATTAGGGGTTTTGATTTGTTTCAGGGATAAAAAACACAATTACAGTGACCAGAAAATTTTAGGCGGACTAAAATAAAGTTAAATTTCAGGAATGAAAATCAAAATGAAGTCAAACTTTAGGGACTAAAGATAATATTAACCCTATTTTTAATTAAAAAAATTCTTGATATTATTATCAAGTGTTGAGTTATTTAAATATACTTGCATCAATATTCTATACCAAATTGATATCATGCGAGGAAAATCATGTGGTGAAGACATGAGTGGCAGTTTTATGTCAAACATAGACATCACTATTATTAAATGATACTTCTCTGATTCTAAATATAAGACCTAATTTGTAATATAATTTACATTAGAGATTGGGTCATAAATTACGCTACAAGTTGGGTTTTACATTTAGCACAGGAGAAGTACTTTATTACAGGAATCAAACACTCAAGACTTTTGAATGAGATGGTACTTGAGGACTAAGAAACAAGTGTCGTTCATCCAGCTGTCTTATGGTCTCGTTATTGAAAACTTGACGGCGCCCAACCTGTTAGAGGGCGAGAAATGAATAGGAGTCGTTTGCTTAGGATAAAGATTCAGATATAACAAAAATAAATCTTCGTAACTGGAATGTGGAAAATAGACTTACAGGCCACAAAGCTTAAGGAGCCACAAATCAACAATCAAAGAGAGCCTTCCCTTCCTTTTCGACACACAGACGAATCTCAAGAAGCAGCTTTTGAACTATGATAGCTTCTGGATTATGACCCGTGATACCCTTAACTGCTTTTTCTATGGCCGCCTTCCCAAGTAGAGTTGTTCCATCTCGTTTGATTGCTGAAACAAATTAAAATGAAATCCAATTACTTGCCATAATAAATAATCAACAATCTTGCACATTAAATAATACTCTACCAATTTCTTTCCCCTTACCTCCTTTCTTGATAAGTCCATCAAGGATGCCTTTAGAATGTTGTTTGGCAAGACCGAGAGTTATTCCGAGATACGGTTGTGGATTGAACTTGTTTGAAGAGCATGTTCCGTGCTTGTTCCACTCCCTTAGCCAAAAACCCTTGCTGCTTTGGAAGCTTTGAGCAGAAAACAAATCCGGCCAGTAATCAAGCAGATCTTGCTCGAACGCTTTAAGCTGCATTGACGCGCGCGCACACACACACACACATATTGATTGGGAAGAGGAAGAAAGTAATAAAAGAAATATTTATTTAAGAGAGTTTACATCATTATCTTGCATGGTCGGCGCCGGCGAACAATATAACGGAGGGTTCGCATTATTCAACTGAGGCCAAAGTCCATGAATGGTGAACTTATCTTGGTGTTCGGGAAGTGGAGATCTGGATTGCACTTTCTCGGCTGAGTCTGAAGGTTGCAGAAAGCGGCTGGTAGTCGCAGGGCCAACAAAAGTAATCATAACCTGGTTTGGGGTTGGGGGGCGCTAATAAGTTGGTCTGTATTATTGGTGTTGTTTGGAGGCCAAAACAGGTTTGTGTTTTGGGGTTGAAGTGATACAAACCTAAGGCAGCCACTAACCCAACACCAAATATCAAAACTTGTTTTAAGCTAATCATCATCATGATTGATTGACTTGTCTTGCTCACCCTTCCTGTTACCTAGAAGGGTTTTATTTATAGCCATCTTCAACATCATATGGTGGGAATTTTTTTAATATATTATTTGTCTTGAACGACATCGAGATGTGATATTGGGCAAAAACTTAATGTAACTTGTCAGAATTATCCCAATAATGCTACGAAACCTGAAATAATTTATAATGCCTAAGACTCTATCTCTTGTAATAAATAAAGAAGACTGGACTCGATCTCTTCAACGTGATTTTTTTGTGGAAATTAATAAACATGATGTTTTTAATACAATTGGGATCATCACATGGTGACCAAATTATCAAATCATAAACACTTGCGTCTCTTACTCTCTTATATTCAGAATTCTCACTTCAACATCATCTCAGGGCTTTTGAACCAAAATAAGATGTAATATTGGACAAAAATTTAATGCTGCTCAGAATCATATTACTGCTACGATTTAAAACTTGGAATATTACCTCCTCTCCTTAATATAAGAGTTAATTTCACTTTTAATTTAGTTCTAAATATAAAATTCTGATCTATTTGGTCTCTATTTATTCATTTTTTTTAAAGTAGCCCTTATAGTAGTTATATGTACTAAATGTTTCATCAAATGATAGTTCTAGTTAATACACATACTTACTAAGGGCATTTTAGAAAAAGTAACACCTATTTATTATAAATAACTAACTTAATAAATTTTTTCAATCTACGTTAAATTAATTAACTGGTTTTTATATTAAAGACGGAGGCAGAACTTTATAAGGTTAGAGTTATTTTTATCCTGAAAATATTAACGAAGAAGAGATCCAGCAACATCGGCTATGTACCTGTCCGTGACAACGAAGAAGTCGAGATGTCGTTATTGCATATCGAGGAACAATGATTTGCTTGGAATGGCTGGAAAATTTACGTGCAAATCTCACCCGTATTCCTCTCAGAAACAGAGCAGGACGAATATGATGGACCTATGGTGCAACGTGGGTTCCCGAGTCTCTATACTCCAGCAGTTTGTGATTCTTTGTGCCTTCAACAAATGGTCCGTGAAGAAATTCGTCGGATTCTTCAAACCTACGATGGTGAAACCCTCAGCTTGACCCTCACTGGCTACAATTTAGAGGCTGTGCTGGCGATTCTCACGGCGTACGACATCAAAATGGCCTTCGGGCTCGAGCACCAGAAGCCGATGGTCAACGTGATATCGTTTGGCGGGCCGCGCGTGGGCGATTGGAGGTTCAGGCGGGAGATAGAGAAGCAAGGGACGATGGTTTTACGTAATTCCGACGACGTGGTTACGAAAGTTCCACGACTCGTCCTTGAAGTGATGATGACGTGGCGGGTGGGAGGGGTGCCCACGTGGCAAGGTGGGACAAAAAAGAGTTGGCGGATGCGCCGTTGACTCATGCGGACGTGGGAATGGAGATTCGGTTGTGTAGCTGGGATTCTCCGTACCTCAGATGGTTGAATGTGGCCACGTGTCACGATCTGAAGACGGATCTCCATTCAACCGATGGATTCGTCAGATCCACGTGTCCTTTTAAAGCCACCGCAAAGGCTATGTTTGGGTTGATGAATGGGAGGGGAGATATGCAGGGGGGAGGGAAGGGACTGTAACCTTTGTTTTGATTGACTGGAGAGTAATGGCGTCACTTCAGACTAATGTTAATATAGTTTTTTTTAATGAATTTTTTTATATTTTTACATGCTAAATTAATTTAAAACTCAAGTAATGGCATCACTTTAGATTAATGTTGATCTATCTCCTGTAATTAATATAAGAACTACTCCTATAGTTTTATTTATAATTCACTTTCAATATACTCCTCCGGTCCTAATTATAAGACCCAATTGACTTATTTGAGGAGATTAAGGAAGTAAGTTAAGTTGGTTATTTATAATAAATAAGTGTTGTCATTCATCCTAAAATATCCTTGCTAATTAAGTATATTGACTAAAACTATCATTATTAAAAGGATTATCTTGGAAAAAAATGCATAAATTAAGAGACAAAATGGATTGGGTCTTATAATTAGGACCAAATAAAAGTCAAATTGGGTCTTATAATAAGGACCGGAGGAGTATTTCACATAGATCAAAAAACCTTGAACTTCATTAACCTTCATTTAAAATTTAACAACTTTTTCACTTTATTCCTATTAACATACATACATTAAACCTCATGTAAACAAAGTCAACACAATAATAAATGATGGATAAAATTATATATCTATACACAAATTTCTCTTAGTGTCCTATAAATAGGATCAAAAATGTCTTATCTCTTTGTCCTATAAATTGGACCAGAGGAGTAATTCATTAATTTGAGGTTATTGAGAAAATTAATTAAGTTAATTAGGTATTATTTTCTAGAATACTCTTGCTAATCATCTATTTAGCTAGACTAACTACCATTTGTTGGAACTAAAACAGTACAACTACTATAAAGGCTACTTTGAATAAATAAATAAATATGAAAGAAAAAAAATTAGGATCTTCTATTTAGATCAAATTGAAAGTCAAGTTGGCTCTTTATTAAGAATTGGAGGTAGTATTTTGTTTTTCAATAAAATATTCTTGATATTATTATCAAGTGTTGAATTATTTAGATATACTTATATCAATATTCTATACCAAATTGATATCATGTGAGGAAAGTCGTGGTGAAGTCACACGTGGCAATTATTGTTAAATATAGACACTGTTGTTAAATGATATATGTACTACTTCTCATTCTTAATATACCACCAAATTAATTAATTGGAGGAGATTAAGAAGTTATTAAATTAATTTTAAAATATGTTACATGGTCTCTTTAAAATACTTATATATATTATTAGATTATATATAAATTATAAATAAGTCAGATTAGTTTGGAAAAAAAACAAAAATATAAGTACATTAAGATAATTTAATTAGCAGCTTTATTAATTTTTTATTAATTAACTGAATCTTATATTAAGGAGTGTTTTATTA